>NC_090827.1:73819691-74122721 GCF_028021215.1 Eschrichtius robustus
TTGATGCTACTGTAAATGAAATTGTTTCTTAATTTCATTTCAGATTGCTCACTGTTAGCATGCAGAAACACAACTGATTTTTGAGTGTTGATTTGGTATATTGCAAATTTGCTAAATTTGTTTACTAATTCTAACAGGGTTTTGTTCATTTTTTTGGGAACCTATTTCTTTATGGCGTATCATTTTGCTCTATTACATTGCCTCTATAATTAGCTTGAATTCCAGTCACTATCAATGGAGTTGTGGAAGAGGCATAACTCTCATTTGTTTCCTCATGTCTAAAGCAGGGGCTATGAAAATAATGATTAAATAATAACAATAACAATGTGGTTAAAACAAATTTAGGCAAAAGTTGGTTATTAGCCCTTCTCTAACACCATACTTACTTTGTTTCCATGAGCGTATCTATCAATTCAATCAAAACATAGTTATCTACAGTTATCATGGTACAGTGATTTGCTAGTACTTAATACCTGAGCCTCAGTTTCCCCTTCTGTTACTTGGGTGTGACTGGAAGTTGTGAAGATTCAATGAAGTGAATTAAGGTAATGGACACACTGTCTGGTTTATAAATCAGTAAACAGTAGAAACTGTTATCTCACAATGTCCTCACATCAAATGAAATAATATATATGGAAAATACATTGTGATCCAGAAAACTGTCTATATAAGATAATGATTTTTAAAGCATGTATTCTTTCATTTAATGCCCAGTGAAGAAGACATTTTATCCCACAAGACTTCTCCAACAACAATGAGTTTCTAGTCCTGGAAGACACAATGATCATTAAATATTCTCTGCACTTGCCTGCTGCAATTGGATCACTATCAATTGCCCACTGATCATGAGAAGCCCCATTATCTCCACAATCCCTCCATCACTACTAACAAGTACTTTTGAAATATGTGTAGCTACTTCACTTCACATGAAAGCTCTAAAGTGCATAGTAATTCAGCCATAGTTTAATGAGGATTAATGAGTTTATACATGTAAGCATTTAGAATGCTGCATGATACATAGAAGGCATTACACAAGTGTTCATTTGATAACGAAAATTGTTATGTGAAAAGTTATGTCCTACAAATGTTATGTCTTTGTTTTCTGCTTAATTGGGTGATTTTGTGTTTGTGTCCTATATAATATTCTAATAAGAAAGTATAAGAATATAGAACTCAAGATAGAAACTTCAACAATTTCATTCTTGAGAGGGGGGAAGCTTCAGAGCCATGGAGGAGAGCGCAGCCACAGGGGTGCGGAGGGCAAAGCAAAGAGATTCCCACACAGAGGATCGGTGTCGACCAGCACTCACCAGCCCAAGAGGCTTGTCTGCTCACCCGCCGGGGTGGGCGGGGGCTGGGAGCTGAGGTTCCGGCTTCGGTCGGATTGCAGGGAGAGGACTGGGGTTGGCAGCGTGAACACAGCCTGAAGGGGTTAGTGCACCACAGCTATACCGGAGGGAGCCCGGGAAAAGGTCTGGAGCTGCCGAACAGGCAAGAGACTTTGTCTTGCCTCTTTGTTTCCTGGTGCGCAAGGAGAGGGGATTCAGAGAGCCCCTTAAAGGAGCTCCAGAGACGGGCACGTGCCGCGGCTATCAGCGCGGACCCCAGAGACGGGCATGAAACGCTAAGGCTGCTGCTGCCGCCACCAAGAAGCCTGTGTGCGAGCACAGGTCACTATCCACACCGCCCCTCCCGGGAGCCTGTGCAGCCCGCCACTGCCAGGGTCCCGTGATCCAGGGACAACTTCCCCGGGAGAACACGGCGTGCCTCAGGCTGCTGCAACGTCATGCTGGCCTCTGCCGCTGCAGGCTCACCCCGCATCCGTACCCCCCCCGCCCCCCCTCCCGCCTGAGTGAGCCAGAGCCCCCGAAACACCTGCTCCTTTAACCCCGTCCTGAGTGAAGAACAGATGCCCTCAGGCGACCTACACGCAGAGGCGGGTCCAAATACAAAGCTGAACCCCGGGAGCTGTGCCAACAAAGAAGAGAAAGGGACATTTCTCCCAGCAGCCTCAAAAGCAGCAGATTAAAGCTCCACAAACAACCTGATGTACCTGCATCTGTTGAATACCTGAATAGACAACGAATCATCCCAAATTGAGGAGGTGGACTTTGGGAGCAGGATATATTATTTTTTCCCCTTTTCCTCTTTTTGTGAGTGTGTATATGTATGCTTCTGAGTGAGATTTTTTCTATATAGCTTTGCTTTCACCATTTGTCCTAGGGTTTGGTCTGCTGGTTTTTTGTTTTTTTTTTTTTTTACTTAAAAAATTTTTTTTCTTAATACATTTTTTCTCATTTTTTATTTTAAAATATTAAAAAAAATTTTTCTTAATAAATTTTTTCTTATTTTTTATATTAAAAAGTGAAAAAACATTTTTTTCTTAATAAATTTTTTCTTAATAATTCTTATTTTTTATTTTAAAAAATGAAAAATTTCTTTTTCTAAATAAATTTTTTCTTAATAATTTTTTTATTTTTTATTTTAAAAAATTTAAAAATTTATTTTAAAAAATTAAAAAAAATTTTTTTCTTAATAAATTTTTTCTTAATAATTTTTTTCTTATTTTTTATTTTAATAGCTTTATTTTATTTTATCTTACTTTACTTCATTTTATTTTGTTTTATTTTATCCTCTTTCTTTCTTTCTTTCTAATTTTTCTCCCTTTTATTCTGAGCCGTGTGGATGAAAGGCTCTTGGTGCTCTAGCCAGGCATCAGGGCTGTGCCTCTGAGGTGGGAGAGCCAACTTCAGGGCACTGGTCCACAAGAGACCTCCGAGCTCCATGTAATACCAAACGGCGAAAATCTCTCAGATATGTCCATCTCAACACCAAGACCCAGCTTCACTCAACGACCAGCAAGCTACAGTGCTGGACACCCTATGCCAAACAACTAGCAAGACAGGAACACAGCCCCATCCATTAGCAGAGAGGCTGCCTAAAATCATAATAAGGCCACAGACACCCCAAAACACACCACCAGACGTGGACATGCCCACCAGAAAGACAAGATCCAGCCTCATCCATCAGAACACAGGCACTAGTCCCCTCCTCCAGAAAGCCTACATAACCCACTGAACCAACCTTAGCCACTGGGGACAGATACCAAAAACAACGGGAACTACGAACCTGCAGCCCGTGAAAAGGAGACCCCAAACACAGTAAGATAAGCAAAATGAGAAGACAGAAAAACACACAGCAAATGAAGGAGCAAGGTAAAAACACACCAGACCTAACACATAAAGAGGAAATAGGCAGTCTACCTGAAAAAGAATTCAGAATAATGATAGTAAAGATTATCCAAAATCTTGGAAATAGAATAGACAAAATGCAAGAAACATTTAACAAGGACTGAGAAGAACTAAAGAGGAACCAAGCAACAATGAAAAACACAATAAATGAAATTAAAACTACTCTAGAAGGCATCAATAGCAGAATAACTGAGGCAGAAGAACAGGTAAGTGACCTGGAAGATAAAATAGTGGAAATAACTACTGCAGAGTAGAATAAAGAAAAAAGAATGAAAAGAACTGAGGACAGTCTCAGAGACCTCTGGGACAACATTAAATGCACCAACATACGAATTATATGGGTCCCAGAAGAAGAAGAGAAAAAGAAAGGGACTGAGAAAATATTTGAAGAGATTATAGTGGAAAACTTCCCTAATATGGGAAAGGAAATAGTTAATCAAGTCCTGGAAGCACAGAGAGTCCCATACAGGAAAAATCCAAGGAGAAACACGTCAAGACACATATTAATCAAACTATCAAAAATTAAATATAAAGAAAACATATTAAAAGCAGCAAGGGAAAAACAACAAATAACACACAAGGGAATCCTCATAAGGTTAACAGCTGATCTTTCAGCAGAAACTCTGCAAGCCAGAAGGGGGTGGCAAGATATACTTAAAGTGATGAAGGAGAAAAACCTACAACCAAGACTACTGCATCCAGCAAGGATCTCATTCAGATTTGATGAAGAAATTAAAACCTTTACAGACAAGCAAAAGCTGAGAGAGTTCAGCACCACCAAACCAGCTTTACAACAAATGCTAAAGGAACTTCTCTAGGCAAGAAACACAAAAGAAGGAAAACACCTACAATAACAAACCCAAAACATTTAAGAAAATGGGAATAGGAACATACATGTCAATAATTACCTTAAATGTAAGTGGATTAAATGCTCCCACCAAAAGACACAGACTGGCTGAATGGATACAAAAACAAGACCCGTATATATGCTGTCTACAAGAGACCTACTTCATACCTAGGGACACATACAGACTGAAAGTCAGGGGATGGAAAAAGATATTCCATGCAAATGGAAATCAAAAGAAAGCTGGAGTAGCAATTCTCGTATCAGACAAAATGGACTTTAAAATAAAGACTACTACAAGAGACAAAGAAGGACACTATATAATGATAAAGGGATCAATCCCAGAAGAAGGTATAACAACTGTAAAGACTTATGCACCCAACATAGGAGCACCTCAATACATAAGGCAAATACTAACAGCCATAAAAGGGGAAATCGACAGTAAAACAATCATAGTAGGGGACTTTAACACCCCACTTTCACCAATGGACAGATCATCCAAAATGAAAATAAATAAGGAAACACAAGCTTTAAATGATACATTAAACAAGATGGACTTAATTGATATTTATAGGACATTCCACCCAAAAACAACAGAATACACATTTTTCTCAAGTGCTCATGGAATATTCTCCAGGATAGATCATATCTTGGGTCACAAATCAAGCCTTGGTAAATTTAAGAAAATTGAAATCGTATCAAGTATCTTTTCCGACCACAACACTATGAGACTAGATATCAATTACAGGAAAAGATCTGTAAAAAATACAAACACATGGAGGCTACACAATACACTACTTAATAACGAAGTGATCACTGAAGAAATCAAAGGGGAAATCAAAAAATTCCTAGAAACAAATGACAATGGAGATACGACGACCCAAAACCTATGGGACGCAGCAAAAGCAGTTCTAAGAGGGAAGTTTATAGCAATACAATCCGACCTCAAGAAACAGGAAACATCTTGAGTAAACACCCTAACCTTGCACCTAAAGCAATTAGAGGAAGAAGAACAAAAAAAACCACAAAGCTAGCAGAAGGAAAGAAATCATAAAGATCAGATCAGAAATAAATGAAAAAGAAATGAAGGAAACAATAGCAAAGATCAATAAAACTAAAAGCTGGTTCTTTGAGAAGATAAACAAAATTGATAAACCATTAGCCAGACTCATCAAGAAAAAAAGGGAGAAGACTCAAATCAATAGAATTAGAAATGAAAAAGGAGAAGTAACAACTGACACTGCAGAAATACAAAGGATCATGAGAGATTACTACAAGCAACTCTATGCCAATAAAATGGACAACCTGGAAGAAATGGACAAATTCTTAGAAATGCACAACCTGCTGAGACTGAACCAGGAAGAAATAGAAAATATGAACAGACCAATCACAAGCACTGAAATTGAAACTGTGATTAAAAATCTTCCAACAAACAAAAGCCCAGGACCAGATGGCTTCACGGGCGAATGCTATCAAACATTTAGAGAAGAGCTAACACCTATCCTTCTCAAACTCTTCCAAAATATTGCAGAGGGAGGAACACTCCCCAACTCATTCTACGAGGCCACCATCACCCGGATACCAAAACCAGACAAAGATGTCACAAAGAAAGAAGACTACAGGCCAATATCACTGATGAAAATAGATGCAAAAATCCTCAACAAAATACTAGCAAACAGAATCCAACAGCACATTACAAGGATCATACACCATGATCAAGTGGGGTTTATTCCAGGAATGCAAGGATTCTTCAATATATGCAAAGCAATCAACGTGATACACCATATTAACAAATTGAAGGAGAAAAACCATATGATCATCTCAATAGATGCAGAGAAAGCTTTTGACAAAATTCAACACCCATTTGTGATAAAAGCCCTGCAGAAAGTAGGCATAGAGGGAACTTTTCTCAACATAATAAAGGCCATATATGACAAACCCACAGCCAACATTGTCCTCAACAGTGAAAAACTGAAACCATTTCCACTAAGATGAGGAACAAGACAAGGTTGCCCACGCTCACCACTACTATTCAACATAGTTTTGGAAGTGTTAGCCACAGCAATCAGAGAAGAAAAAGAAATAAAAGGAATCCAAATCGGAAAAGAAGAAGTAAAGCTGTCACTGTTTGCAGATGACATGATACTATACATAGAGAATCCTAAAGATGCTACCAGAAAACTACTAGAGCTAATCAATGAATTTGGTAAAGTAGCAGGATACAAAATAAATGCACAGATACCGCTTGCATTCCTATACACTAATGATGAAAAATCTGAAAGTGAAATTAAGAAAACACTCCCATTTACCATTGCAACTAAAAGAATAAAATACCTAGGAATAAACCTACCTAAGGAGACAAAAGACCTGTATGGAGAAAATTATAAGACACTGATGAAAGAAATTAAAGATGATACAAATAGATGGAGAGATATACCATGTTCTTGGATTGGAAGAATCAACATTGTGAAAATGACTCTACTACCCAAAGCAATCTACAGATTCAATGCAATCCTTATCAAACTACCACTGGCATTTTTCACAGAACTAGAACAAAAAAATTTCACAATTTGTATGGAAACACAAAAGACCCTGAATAGCCAAAGCAATCTTGAGAACGAAAAATGGAGCTGGAGGAATCAGGCTCCCTGACTTCAGACTATACTACAAAGCTACAGTAATCAAGACAGTTTGGTACTGGCACAAAAACAGAAACATAGATCAATGGAACAAGACAGAGAGCCCAGAGATAAACCCACACACATATGGTCACCTTATCTTTGATAAAGGAGGCAAGCATATACAGTGGAGAAAAGACAGCCTCTTCAATAAGTGGTGCTGGGAAAACTGGACAGGTATATGTAAAAGTATGAATTTAGAACACTCCCTAACACCATACACAAAAATAAATTAAAAATGGATTGGATTAAAGACCTAAATGTAAGGCCAGACACTATCAAACTCTTAGAGGAAAACATAGGCAGAACAGTCCATGACATAAATCACAGCAAGCTCCTTTTTGACCCACCTCCTAGAGAAATGGAAATAAAAACAAAAATAAACAAATGGGACCTAATGAAACTTAAAAGTTTTTGCACAGCAAAGGAAACAAGACCAAAGGCAACCCTCAGAATGGGAGAAAATATTTTCAAATGAAGCAACTGACAAAGGATTAATCTCCAAGATTTACAAGCAGCTCATGCAGCTCAATAACAAAAAAACAAACAACCCAATCCAAAAATGGGCAGAAGACCTAAACAGACATTTCTCCAAAGAAGATATACAGATTGCCAACACACACATAAAAGAATGCTCAACATCATTAATCATTAGAGAAATGCAAATCAAAACTACAATGAGATATCATCTCACACCGGTCAGAATGGCCATCATCACAAAATCTAGAAACAATAAATGCTGGAGAGGGTGTGGAGAAAAGGGAACCCTCTTGCACTGTTGGTGGGAATGTAAATTGATACAGCCACTATGGAGAGCAGTATGGAGGTTCCTTAAAAAACTAAAAATAGAACTACCATATGACCCAGCAATCCCACTACTGCTCATATACCCTGAGAAAACCATAATTCAAAAAGAGTCATGTACCAAAATGTTCACTGCAGCTCTATTTACAATAGCCAGGACATGGAAGCAACCTAAATGTCCATCATCGGATGAATGGATAAAGAAGATGTGGCACATATATACAATGGAATATTACTCAGCCATAAAAAGAAATGAAATGGAGTTATTTGTAGTGAGGTGGATGGACCTAAAATCTGTCATACAGAGTGAAGTAAGTCAGAAAGAGAAAAGCAAATACAGTATGCTAACACATATATATGGAATCTAAAGGGGAAAAAAAGGTCATGAAGAACCTAATGGCAAGACAGGAATAAAGACACAGACCTACTAGAGAATGGACTTGAGGATATGGGGAGGGGTAAGGGTAAGATGTGACAAAGAGAAAGAGTGGCATGGACATATATACACTACCAAATATAAAATAGCTAGCTAGTGGGAAGCAACCGCATAGCACAGGGAGATCAGCTCTGTGCTTTGTGACCACCTAGAAGTGTGGGATAGGGAGGGCGGGAGGGAGGGAGATGCAAGAGGGAAGAGATATGGGAACATATGTATATGTATAACTGATTCACTTTGTTATAAAGCAGAAACTAACACACCATTGTAAAGCAATTACACTCCAATAAAGATGTTAAAAAAAAAAACACAACAATTTCATTCTTTACTACTATCTGCTCAGCCCTACTTGAAATAGTCTGATATTTTACAAAACTTGGCTTCAAAAATTCTTGAGGCTTTTTTCTTCTCCCACATATCTCAGGATAAGTTGTAATTGCTTGGATGTTTATTTATAAATATCACATCGGTTAAAATACAGGTATTGATTAACTCCATAGTGTTGAGCATGGGATGGTTATCTACGGATCCACTATAGATTGGGGAAGTCTAACAATTAGGAGACTTAAGAGGAGGCATTGGTCAGTACAGGAAAAGTCAAAGTCTTGGAGTTATACCAAATTAAAGCGTTGGTGTTACAATTGCTAGAGAACAAGTTTCTTTAAGGAACTTCATGCACTTTATGACAACCACATAGGCTAAAATTATGCTTGGTGTGGGGATAATTTGATGTCAAAGCCTTAGAGTTTAACAGGATATTCAGCTCACAGAGTAGCTTATGAAGAGTGCTAGTGATCAGTCTGGAATCACTAATGTACTATGAAACTTTACTATAAAATGCATATACCTGAAAAAAGCACCAGATTGATACATCAGATGATGTGGAAAAATTACAACACAAAGAAGCAGGGAATTGTACACCTCTCAAGGAGACACTTTAATGAGTCCTTAAAAGAACATCCTTCTGGGGGCTTCCCTGGTGGCGCAGTGGTTGAGAATCTGCCTGCCAATGCAGGGGACACGGGTTCGAGCCCTGGTCTGGGAAGATCCCACATGCCGCGGAGCAACTGGGCCCGTGAGCCACAATTACTGAGCCTGCGCGTCTGGGCCTGTGCTCCGCAACAAGAGAGGCCACGATAGGGAGAGGCCCGCGCACCGCGATGAAGAGTGACCCCTGCTTGCCACAACTAGAGAAAGCCCTAGCACAGAAACAAAGACCCAACACAGCCATAAATAAATAAATAAATAAATTTAAAAGAACATCCTTCTGGTATGTAGGGTGTTTGTTCTTTCACAAACTGGGTGCCTTTCAGAAATCAGAAAAGTCCTGGGATCACGTGTACTGGAAACGAGATAATACATGGTCATACAAAAGTTGACTTTTTTTTCTGTGCAAATAGACAAAGAGAACAGAGACACTATTAACTTTGGCAAATGTTCAGTTATTGTAGCATCTATAATGAGCATGAACACTAGCACAGCTAAGTGAGTGTGTTTATTATAGCTTTACAATAAGCCTTCATGTTTTTATAATAAGAAACCATAAAAATAGAATGGTAACTATGATAAATAAAAATAGTTGCTATAAATGAGGATACACCACCTTAAAATTATCCAACTGATTTCATAAAAAAAGATGTGTTTCTGAATATGCCTTGAAATTAGAGACTCTCTTACTTATATTTTTTCCTGAAATACAGGGACTAGCTACCCATGTTACACATAGTAGTCACTCCATTTGAATGTAATGAATGTTAACATGGTTACCACAAATTTCTCTTCTAAGAATTTTAACCTAACGTCTGTAGTAAATATATTTATTAAGGTTCTATTTTTATGTAATGTCTATAAATTATTAATATAGTAGTTCCTACATTACTACCATAATAATCCATCTAAAAACAAAGTGCAAAATTATTGCTTGCTGAATCATAGATTGTAAAAAATTAAAGCAAAAGCAGGTTAATGTAAAATAATCATAAAGGGAAAATGCTTATTGAAATGCTATACTGCAGGAAAACAGTTCAAGAAAAACGATTTTAAAAAAGACTTTGAATCATAGGGTTTGACAGGAAAGTAAAGAATGATCATTACAGGAAGGCAGTATTTGTACAAAAATTATCAAATGGTCTAGACATTCATTGAGTATAAAAATCAGAATAAAAGCACTATAATAGAACAAGAGAGAGATAATCCAATAGTGGTATTCCTTTCAATGTTCCCATCATATACAGGAAAATGTTGATTACTTCTCTGTGTCCAAAGTCTCATTCATGGTCTGGCCACTGCGCACCTCTTCTATTTTATCTTTCACCAGTCCCCTCATCCTGCTGTGTGACCCATCTCCATGACAAAGTATACAAACTCCAAATTCCAATTTTACTGAAATGCAGTATACTGGCAATAGTCCTCTAATAATATAGTTTCAAACCATCATGCTATTATACATTAATTTTCTCTGCCTTTAATGCCGTTCTTTTTCTTCTCTGTTTTGTTATTTCCTTGTCTATATTCTACTTGTGAAGTTCTTGATGGCAGGAGCTGTACTTTATACTTTTTGTTTTCCCAGATCAGGCCACATTGTAAGGTCTAAATGAATTAACTAACAAAAATAAGAGTGTCCTATTAGAATAAATGAATGAGAAAAGTAAAAGGTATCAGAAAAATGAAAATTATTTTAATAGATACAAAACACAAGACTATTTCAATTTAAAAAATTATGCGTTACAAGCTAAAAGAGGGAATTTTTGCTGAATTACTCTTGCTTATTTAGTTACCTTTCTAGGCAAAAATTATGATAAAAGCATCTAAAGAGAAAAGGCACTGAATTGGGTGTCAAGATACTGGGGAAGTCCCATATCTATTGTTAACCAGTTCTCTGATGAGGGAAATAATGTATCATCTAACCAGCACGGAAAAAGCAGAAGCAAAAACAAAAACAAAACCAAACAAAATTTTATGTCTTTCTTCAATATATTTGCTTTCACATAATATTTTAGTTAAAATTACTATTGATTTTTGCTCTATCGTAAGTAGCAACAAGTTTCATAAATAATAATGCAGTTAATAAAATAAAAATTTGAAATGTTTCCATTGTTATTTCTTACATGTGCTATACTTCAGTAATAAGATATGTTATACAACACGTTATGTTGAAACAATAGCACAGGTAGCAAGAGGTGTTGGTAGTAGCCTAGGAGAGCAGCTTTTGACATGGTAAGTTTCACATGTCTATTATACTATGGGGAGTCTTTTGTGCTGCTCACTAATTTCCTGATTTCCATTCTTTCTAGACATATGGAAGACTGAACTTGCTCAGGGTCCTGAGTTTGGGTGTTTCTAGTACTAGCTATTGAGGTAAGGGAGCTAAGTGTCATGTTATTTCTAAGCTGTAACTTTTAATTTCCAGTGTGATAAACTCTAGAGTTCTCTTTGCCATGTTAGGATGATTGTGAAATTTTGGAGGTGTCTAATTCTGCATCATAACCTAGCCTATCTTGACTGTTCGAGATTTCAGTTCATACATGTGAGATTCCAACATAAATAAAAGCCTAAAATATGTGGTATTTGATTAGGTGTCCAGAGGCAGGTAATAAGGTAAATGCTATCAAAGGCTAAAAAGATGGAGATCAGGGACAGATTTACTAAGAACTTATTTACAAAACAGAAGTAGAGTCACGGATGTAGTAAGCTAACTTATGGTTACCACGGGATAAGAGAGGGAGGGATAAACTGGGAGATTGGGATTAACATATACACACTACTATATATAAAACAGATAACTAATAAGAACCTGCTGTATAGCACAGAAAACTCTACTCAATACTTTATAATGGCCTATATGGGAAAAGAATTTTTTAAAAAGTGGATATATGTATATGTATAACTGAATCACTTTGCTGTACACCTGAAACTAACAAAACATTGTAAATCAACTACACTCCAATAAAAATTTTAGAAAAAGAAGTCAAATAAAACTTAGGCCGCAGGTCCCCCCACTTACACAGTCCACTTAATAGCCCTAGGACAGAACTTAGTAATGTGCTCACATTTATTTTACAAGTAAACATATTAACAAAATGTGCAAACATCAGGTACTGTAATCTCATTTTGTAAAGACCACTGTCTCTTTTTACTATAACTTCCTCTCCATCACATTTTTCTTCATATTGAGTGGATTTAGAGTTGCCACAATCATTTCTTCCATTTATCTAAGGGATAATTGAGTTGGAGATATTTTTAGTTTGAGCTTAATGAGTTATAAGAATGTGACTCACTATTTATAGCTAAACTGCTGTTAGCCATGCCAGTGCAGAAATGCTTTCCAGAATATTTCTGCAACCCTCTGTGCCACTTTACTTGGAATTATGCAATAGGAACATGTCCTGTAGAACATGGAACCAGAAGAAGGTGAGTTGTGGAGGAGTCACAAGACTGGAAAGTTTAAAGTTAGAAACTAGTAGATGGAACATTTTTTCCAATTATCAAATTGTAAAATTATAAGTGGAAGATTGGTTTTTACAGAAGCCTAGTCAAAACTGAAGTTCTCTGTAATATGGGAAATAATGTGATGACTATAACTATAAACACACAATGCATTTTTTCTTTTTTATAGGAGTTGTAGAATTTATCAGAATTCTTTTAGTATTAATGGGGCAAAAAAGTAGTAATGGGGCAAAAAGATGCACCATTACTACTAACAGTAGTGTTTCTATGCATGAAGTCTTATGTGTCCAAATAGTCAATAATTTTAAAAAAGTTCTACCATGCTAAAGTCAAGACAGATTTACAGTTCTATTCTCTGAGAGAAAAACATATTACAAAATTTAATATAATATTAATATGCAGTGAAAGATAATACAGTCAAAAAAGCAGAAAGATTTATAGATATTTCAGAGAAATATGTTTTTATTTAACTTGTGTTGCCTCTGGCACTTTTCATGTTTTATATTTGTGATTAATTTGTGATTTATCTTCTCATTACAAATATTCAATTTTGTACCTAATTTTGTGTTTATAATTTATAGTTATTTTTCAAAAGAGGGCTACTAAACTTCTTCTCTGAAAACTTGAACCCATACCATCATACTGATTCAGATTCTATGATAGTATAACTTTTAGCAAAACTTGTGTTTGATAATTTGGGATTCAGATAATGTCTAATAAACTTAACAACCCTGGGGTTATAATTGTTGGAATGCAGATTGTTGGAATACAGAATGTTAATAACGTATGTTCACTGTTATTGGCTGAATTTGGCAAAGTACAATATTAATAGAGAGAAATGAGCCAGAAAACAACTGGCAGTAATGAATGAAAATAGACAAAGTCCCTAAATTCAGGGCCTATAGATTTGGAAGAAGAAACTGCTCATTAACCACAGATAGTAAAATGTGTCACTTAAAACTGAAAATAAAGATATTTGTACATAAATATTCAAAGCAGCTTTATTATCAGTGGACAAAAACTAGAAATAATTAATGCCATGCAGCGCAGCCAAAAAAAAATAGAAATAACTCAAATGTCCATTAATAAGTAAATGGATAAAGACATTTTTGTACATCAACAAAATGGAATGGAATACAACATAGCAATAAAAAAGGGAGAATGTCAAAATAATTATGCTAAGGGGGGCAACTAAGCCCGCACACCACATGTACTGAGCTCGCACACCTCAATGAGATAGCCCGTGTGCCACAAACTACAGAGCCCACATGCCCTGGTGCCTGCATGCCACAACTAAAGAGAAGCCCACGCACCTCAACGAAGAGGCCGTGTGCCACAACAAAAGATCCCACATGCCTCAACTAAGACCTGACGCAGCCAAAAGAATAAGGAAAATAAATAAATAAAATATTAAAAAAGAAATTCTACAAAATAATTATGCTAAATAGAACAAACAAAATTCCATTTATATAAAATTCTAGACAATTTATACTAATCTGTAATCACAAAAAAATAGATCAGTTCTTGCTTGCGGGTAAGGAATAGAAGGGAGGTTATGTACAAAAAGGCACAAAGAAACTTCTGCAGGTGATGAATGTGTCCATTATCTTGACTGTGGAGATTCTTTTGCAGATATATACACATGTAAAAACTCAACAGATTATACTTTAAATATGTGTAATTTATTGTCAATTACATCTCAAAAGTTTAAATGATTACTTTGAGAAACAATGGCTGATTAATATTGCTTTAAGGGTCAAACCAAGAATGTGGCCTTCCAGTCATTGAATAAAGTATTTGAAGGAATGGATCTGGTGACCAGAGTATCTTCACAATTGAAAATACACACGTATGTATTTCATATGTATGCCACAGAGAAAATATACTGCACATGTGGATTCCCCAATGAAGCCTGAGGGGCGGCATCTATGATTAAGTCAAATGTGAGAGTAGAAAAATGTAAAAGAGAGTAAGAGAGAGAGAATTGTATTCTATGACGCTAAATATCTTTTTAAAAAATTTAAACAAAAAAAGCCAAACTGAGAAGTATTCTAGAAAAGAGCTTGAATATGACCATTGGCATCTGTTGCTGATCTGGCATCAACTAGATGATGAATTCACTTAAGGTTTTAGTGGAGTAACACGGCCAAAAAACCATGGAACCTGGAGTTAAAATGGGTCTATGTCTGAGGCTTAAAATAACTTTTGATTCCAAACCCACGAATGTACAACACCAAGAGCGAATTCTCATGTAAACTATGGGCTTTGGGCGATTTTTATGTGTCCAGTTAACCTCATAAATTGTTAACAATGTGCCACTCTAGTAGGGGATGTGGATAATGGGGATGCTCTAGTGCTCTAGTAGGCATGTGAGGGGACCGGGGGATATACGGGAAATCTCTGAACCTTCCCTCAATTTTGCTGTGAATCCAAAACTAGTCTACAAAAAAAAGTTTAATAAAAATAAATAAATAAATAAAAACAAAGCCCAAAACAGAACAACAACTAAAAACTCTCTGGTTGCAACTTTCTACAAGCAGCCTGTCAGCTGAGAAAACTTCTTACCCTCTACCCATCCCCCTACTCACACACAACCAAGAAAGCATGCCCTTCAATGTCTACTTTTTTTGCTGTGTTAAATTAATTAAACAAAGAGCCTCTTAGACTGAGGGGGGCTCTAATGCCTTGACAGACTACATAAGCAAATCAAAATCTAAGCCTGTAAATGCCTCAAAGTTATACAATTAAAACCTAAGGGCAACCCATCACAAATAGACAAATCAACAATTTCCTTGCTTTGCTTTACCTTTCCTCTCTCAAAGTCTCTCCCTGAGTTCCTGTTGATGTAGTATTCCTAACTACTTCTGTTTTGCTGCTGCCCTGATTGGAATGAATTTTTGTTCAAATAAACTCAAAAAGTTTAATACATTTTAATTTTCTTCAGTTTGTCTTTTAACAGTAGCCAACAATGTTATCCTTTTTTGTTGTCTTAAAACAAATCACAGAAAGAACAAAACAAAAACTGACAATGGTATGAAATGACAAAAAGCCTGTTGATTGATTGATTAATCTCCATGGCTTTGGCACAGACAGGCTGGTGAGGAACAACATCTTAGGAAAGAGGCACCACCACGATACTTTGAATGGAAGAAATGGAGAAAGTAAACTAGTTTTCCTTGGTAAACCATTTTGTCAAACGCTCTTAATCATCCTGCCTTCCAATATAGTGGGAAAAGTATACACTGGTTCCAAGAATTAACCATAAGAGATGAATCCTATTCTAGGAATCTCAGATATTTACTTCTTAGTAGCTTAGGAAAAAAAAAAAATGAAGATTAAAAAAAAATTTAGGAGAACTATAGGCCTCCTGTCCTTTGAACTGACACCACCCCCTTTCCTTCACTGACTACACATTTTCCCACACACAGGATAATGAAAAAAAAGGTGATATTTGTTATATAGCTTCACTTCCAAATTATCAACATGTGCTCATTGATATTAAACTCCTTTTCAACAATTATTAACTGATAGATTTAAGTATAGGTTTATGACTTCTGTTCATGTAAATGTATATAGAATATTCATAAGAGGATTTTATATAATATCATCAACACTTCAAGTTCATGCTCTGGAATAAGACCAACTATTTGGACATTCAGACTTTAATATTTTACTGATTGTGACTTCGAATAAGTCACTTAACCATGTATATCTTCAGTGTTCTTATCTATAAAGTGAGCACAAGAATATTACCAGCCAAATGTAGTTGTTCAAAGGATTAAATAACCAATTTTATGGAAATAGCTTGATGTCTAGCACATAGTGAACATTTTAAAAATTGCTATTTTTTTTAATTACATGAAGAAATCAAGTTTTGAAGTTGTCAGGATTTTTTAAAAATGTCTCAGATATAATAAAATAAAAATTTTCTTTGCCTATGGCCTACACACACACACACACACAAAAACAGAGATGGGGGCTGGAACTTTTCTTAGGAGAATATCAATGGTGGATAGCCCCAGTTTTCCATGAAATTTTTCAGAAAATAAACTATGATCTGAAGTTTTCATTTTAAATGAATTATTCTGAAACTATCAGGAGAGTGAAGAGCTAATTAAAAAGGTTTTCTGTAAAAAATCTCTCCTTGGCCTAAAGCCAATCGATCAGAAAAAAAAGGAAGAAGCAAAGAAGAGAGGATAGTCTGGTACTGATGAATTTCTAATGAACATTGAGGGTCAACAGGTCAGGCTACAAAAGTGTAATGGCCCATAAATAATTTTTTACTGACTTGAACTTGCAGTCGCATATATCTTTTATGCTTTCTTCAAATGCAAATGTCTTTAGGTTTTGAAGAGTGAAAAACTATCAATTTATGATTCTATAATAAGTCGACTAATGATCAGAATCAAAAGATGTGTATCGATATAATTATTTTAGCAGAAGTAAAATGGTAAGCAATAGATACAATATAATAATAGGTGTGCAAAAAGATAAAGGGTAAAGAGAAGAAATCAAATACAATAGCACTGTTAGCTTTAGCTGGTTTGATTCAAAGAATTGAGTTTGGGCTAGTTCAAGGGAATTTACTTTTCTTGTGTTTTGTTAGCTTTTTAAAAAAAATTGTTTTGTAAAGAAAGATAAGTCAAATCTCATAGAAATTCAAGAAGATCCATGATAAAGCTGAGCTCATGGCTGGATCTGGATTAGAGGAAACTCTTGGAACCTCAGCAGCAGATTTTGTGGCACTTCATGTAAGGGTTTCTCCCTTTTCTTGACTAATTTACCCCTCAACCTGGTCCAGAAAGCCAGGGGTATAATTTGTTACAAAATGTTGCCTGCCAATTCTGCATCAGTTGATAGGAAGCAATTTATAAAATCAATATTCAAAGGTGCCACAGATCATTCCCTATATCTGGGAATTCTGAAGTGGTAATAGAGAAAAGCTGTGTCTAAATTAAGAAGGATAGTATAAGAGGTGTGGTCTTTCTTTAGAAAGATATGAAAAGGTAACAGACAGCAATTATCTAAGATTAAGGTGGTGGATTTATGATAGTGAAAACAGACTCCCATATTCTGGGAAAAAATGCTGATAAAAAGATGAGGGTAAGTCAGTCCCCTGTTTATGTTTTGTTCACCACTGTTTCCCGAGTATTAAGCATAATGCCTGGGACACAGTAGTGCCCCGTTCACAGCTGTTGGTTAGCTCTTCATATATATATGCGTGTGTGTGTGTGCATGCCCCTAATTTCCTGTGTAATCACTTCCCCTGTTCTTTCTCTCCTCCAGAGGTAAAGAATTATCTTGACATATTGTCTCCACTTTCTCTTCCCATCATCTCATGAACCTATTCTTATTAGGCTTTTGCCCTCACCTTTCTACTTCAAAGAGTTTTCTTGTCAAAGTTAGCAATGACCTCTACTTTGCTCAATCCCACAACTAAATTTCAGTTGACATATTACTTAACTTTTCAGCATCATTTAACAAAATTTATTATTCTTTCACCCATAAAATAATTTATTTACTTAACTTTGATGGTATTACACAACTCTGGTTTAACTTTTTCCTCACTGGTCGCTCTTTATCAGTCCTCTTGCTGGTTCCTCCTCATTTCTCTGACCTCATTTCATTAATGTTGAAATGTTCTGAGATTCCTCCCTTGGATGTCTTGTGTTTTTCAGTCTAATTACTCTCTTGATGATCTTATCCAGTCTATGCCTCCTAAATTCATATACTGCTAAAGCAATCTACTCTCCTGAAATTCAGAAATAAATATATACCTTGCTATATAATATTTCAACTTGGATATTTGATAGGAAGCTCAAAATTAACACGTCCAAAAGAGAGTTCCCAATCTTCCCCTCCAAATTTACTGTGTTAATATGTGTCTCCATCTCAGATAGTGACAATTCTGTCCTTCTAGTTATTCAGGTCAAATAACTTGGTGTCATCCTGGATTCCTCTTGTCTGCTCATGCCTTTCATTCAATCTGTCAGCATGTCCTGTCATTTCCATATTCAAAATATGTCCAGAGTCTAAACATTTTTCAACATCTCTACTGCTACTGCCCTGTTTAAACCACAATTTCCATTCATCCAGATAATTGTAATAGTTTCCCTAACCTGTCTGCACACTCTGTTGTCAAGGCAGCAAAGTAATCCTGTTGAAGATTCATCATATCATGTCACTCCTCTTCACAGAATCCTCCAATGCCTTCCTATCTCACTCAGAGTAAAAACCAGTGTTGACAATAATCTACAAGGCCCAACATAATCCCTTATAGGCACTTTGGCCTTGTTTCCTTCTACTCACTCCACACAATGTTTTCTCTACTTTTTCTTGAACAGGTACATGTGTCATCTCAGGATCTTTCCAATTGCTGCTCCAACTGCCTGGAATACTATTCCCCCACTCAACAGCATAACTTTGCCCAGTTATCAACATCACCTTCAGTTCATTACCCAAATGTTACTCACCTAAAGAGAACTCCTTTTATTAGCTATCCAATTTAAATTTGCAAGTTCCTTACTTCCCAACACCCTCTTTCTTTTCTCTAGTTTTTTTTCTCCAAAACACTTACACCATTAACACACTGCATGTTTTACTTTTTTTTGCTGTTTATTATGTATATACCACTATTTAAACATAAACTCCTTGAAGGCAGGTATATTTTATCTTTTTGTTTTTAACTGTTGTATTCCTAGACCCTAAAACAATGTCTGCCTCAAGATAGGAGCTTAAAATATAATTGTTAAATGATTGAATATTAAATGTCAAATTATTAATACTGACAGCAGAAATTTAGGAGTTCAGATGAGAGGGCACCAGGGGTTATAAGGATGTCTATATAGATAAAATGGTACTAGATTTAGAGCTCAAATAAGGGTATTGGACATATGAGGAGGACAGTAAGCAAAGACAGCAATATGCCAGGAATGTGCAGAAAGAGTATAATTACCTATCTGGAACAGGTGACTTGTAGTGGAGAATAGTAAAAAATCACTTCACAAAATTATTCTTGTCCCATCTGATAGAATAGGACAGGAATCTCTCCACTAGAGAGCTTTAAGAATTTCTTCCTCTTTATTAAAAACAAAACAGAACAGAAAAAGAAGTACTTTCTCAACACTGAGAAAGACCAATGCAAAATCCTTAAACCAACCTGGTGTCATGACTTCTAAAACATTCTAAAAATGATCATTCTGAGAGGTGAAAAGGCAACAGTAGCAACAAAAATCTTTAAATGAGTTTCTGGCTAAAATGATGTCTAATTACAGCCACACAATTAGTGTGTTCATTTGTGTGCTTGTGTCCTACCCATATCTCCTTGTGCTTCACCATTTCAGTGCACATAGAAAACTTCCAGTTGCTATATGTGAATCTTTTTGCTTGAGGGCTTTTTTTTTCTTCTGGTTGCTGGAACGTGTTCTGTTCATGCACAAGTCTTGAAGAATTAATACCACCTACAAGTAGTCCTCAACTAATCACTATTGGAAGTTGATGTATGAATGCCCTAAATATTTTGTCCCTTAGGTGGGATAACTCTAGGATACTTTTGACTCTCAGAGATTCCCAGTAGGGTTAAGCTCTAATTGTACACGGTAGTCACTTATCTGAGAACCCAACATATTGGCTGTCTTCCCTTTATTCCCTTCCTTTCTTACTGCCACGTGGGTGTCTTGTAATCAATTCCTAAACAAACTATTCACTCTCTGATACTCTACATTTGTATTTGCTATTGGGTATACATAAAGTCAGACACATTGAGTCTTTTGGAGAAATCTAAAAATCTAAATATTTTATGAACAAAACAGAACAAGTCCAATAGTGTTAAGATTATCAATTAGAACTTTCATTGATGATCTTTAGTTACTCTATTTTAATGTTAATAACTGTATCTTATTAAATGGGGTGATCATCTGTACACAAATGAGTGCATGCCACAAATATCCTTTGCAAACACCAGTTTAATTGTGGCAGAGAGGAAGAGTGCTAAAGAAATTAGCAGTCTAGCTAATAAAAACACAGCAGGTAAGTCCCTCTAAGGCTTTCTCCTCTTGTGTTGACCCTTGCTACCTCATTTGTGAAATTCAGTTTCATTATATCATCAAGTGGTATGAACATAGGCCAGTAAGCTCCATGGGGTAAATTTGAACTTTAAAGTCTTAACATAGGTCCATTGTAATTAATCCTTTAAACCTCACTGAAGTCACTTTATGTCAATTCTATATTTCCACACGTAGCTAACCATCTTAAAACATAACCATATTTCCTTTTTTATTTCATTTTACCATAAGTTCTCACATATCTATTTGCCAGTTTTTTAAATTCTAACATAATAAATTGACTAATTATTAGGCATATTGTTAATGGGAGGTACTTAAAGAAGGTTTTAATTATTTGACTTATGATCATCAAAACCCCAAGTGCTTTTTTCTGATAAGAAATAAACTGATATATATGTATCAAATAAGTGTTTTTTAAAATATTAATTTCAGAAGGAATATACTAGTATATGGGTAAATCAAATTTGAGTTAGGTAAGTTTTTTTTTCTTTTTCTACTTCTTTTAAAGTTCCACACTGAAACTTTCTAAATAGAAAACTGGTTAATCTTACATTCATCAATTGAACGAAAGAAAAGAGAGAGAGAGAATTAGCAAACACTACTGCATCCATTTAGTTTAGTGAAAAATAAATTATAGCATAATGGTTTTAGGGACAGTGTTCTTAATTTGGAAAAACATTCAAAGACCAGTGATTCCCAAGGTTTTAGAGGAGAAAGAAAAACCCAAACATTGACCAAGTGAGGCTATCTTCCATAAAGTATTTTTATTTCAGGATCAACTGCTCTAAAACAGTGTTTCTAGAGTAAGACAAAAAGACAAATGGCAGTAAATTCAGAATGCTCATGCAAAACAAAAATCTATTGTGGAAGAGAACCTCTCTTCTGTCTTACTACAAAATAGCAGTGCAGTCAGAAAGAACTGTTAAAATATACAGGGCACATTTAGAATATTCTATATTACCAATCCATAAATTTTAAAGCATAATTTTAGACTCTATTTAGAATATTTCAAGTCAAAAATCAAGAAGAAAGTAATAGCTCAGAAATGTTAAATTTAAAATTGCATTACTTTTCCTCAGTACCTTTCAATTTTTCTAATTCAGAAAGCTTAATAGTAATGTTTTATGAAAAAGAAAGAGAAATGAATCTCATTGGTGAATTACTGTATTGATTTTAACATCTAATTATCTCTGTGTAATTAAGAGCTTCAAATCTAAAGTTTGCTGTTTAAACTCAGTATTTTGTATCCTAGAAATAAAATCTCCTAAAAAATTCTTTGAGAAGAATTTCTATTTATTTATGTTACAAGCTTGTATATAAATAGATTTCATTAAAAAATTTTCTTCATCAAATGCATTTGCAAACAATTAGAATAATTAATACTAAAATCAGTTTCCTGATTTTAGAATTTGTAAAAGTAATCTATATGCTTACATATTTGGGAAATTTCCAAGAAAGCATCATAATTGGCAAAATCTCCAAATTTATTTGATAGAACAATTTTCTCCTTCTTCTCTAATCCGCACTGCCATCCATCTTCCCAAAGCCTTTTTCACATAGTGTTCAATAAAAAGCTATCGAAATAAAAATGTTTATGAATAGGATGACATAACCAGGACAATACTTTTGGAATTTAGACACCACCTACATGGTGGTGCAGAGAATATATTAGAAGTTAGAGACACTACCACCTCCAAAAACAATGACAGATTTGACAAATTTTTTTGCAAGTCTTGCTTAGAAGTATAGTGCATCACTTTGGAATTGTAGAAAAGTTGATACCTAACATTCTGGTCTCTAATTTTGGATATATCTGAAATGGAGATAGAAACTTTCTCTGTTGATATTTCAGTTAGCAGTGAAAATTTATTTTATAGGCAAGTTTATGTCTTAGATTTGTTCCCAAACTATGTGTTTAAAGTTAATTTTTGCAACATCACCTATAGTTTGGAAATCCAGTAGGATGCATAATAGCTTTGTAGTTATATATATTTAGAAATATGCGTGATGTGGTTTGTGCTGAGCAGAAAGTGACAACTCTCCTAGATGCATGGTTCCCAAAGTATGAATCAATTTGATTTCCAAGTTTAAAAAGAGCTTCATCTGCAGAAATTAATTATGAATTAGTAGAATTTTAAAGTATATATTTTTAAAATTTCATTGACTGTATTGAACTTGTGTGCAAAGTTATAGAAAGAAGAAAATGTTCCTATAATGCCGCCCAAATAATGAGACCAACATATTACTCAGGGTTAGTTTAAGACACACACACACACACACACACACATCCAATATTTGCATCTAAGGAAAATTATAAGAAAAGAGGCAAACAGTTTTTTATTCAATTCTTATAATTGCTTGCCTTATAATTAAGTTAGAGTCAATGAAATACCAGATAAAACTATTTTTAAATTTTCATTTAGAGACTCCTAAATACTGGTCTGTTTATCCATTTATTAATTGCTTTATAAAATAAGTGTGGATTGAATATGGCAGAAATATCCATAGCCGAATTCTTAATTTGTGTATCATGAGGTGTGAACAGGACATTCCTTGCTTAGTACATGACCTGAATGGTAGCACCTGAACTGGGTAAGATATTGGCAACTAAATATTTCCTAAGAGTTTTTGAAATTGATGAAGTTTTGAAATCTAAGTAAACACTCTAATTTTAGGGTTTAAGACCGTGGAAGAACAAATTCTTCCAAATGGCCTTCTCTGTCAATGAAGTTGTTTTATTGAGTTTATAGTAAATTGGGTGTTACTTGTCTCATAACATATAAATCAGATCTAACCTCTGATGACAGATCTCAACGTTGACCTCAGTCTCCTAATAAGCATAAAAGCAACAGATGGATTCTTTAATTTTGAAAAATGATATAAATGATGTTACATTCCAGGTATAACTTTAAAATCAGCTCCCATTTGGCAAGATCAAGTGTAATTTGTATTTTCTTTAAGGGGAATCTCTTTTTAAGCTATCACATGATATTTGTTATTGCTTCTGAAAGATGTTTTAGACAACTTCATCCAGGACATTATTTCATGGATTCTTAGTTTAGTAAGTTTTCTTTTTGATTAGAAAAAAAAAAATTTAATGTACTTTATACCTCAGATTATATAAGTAGAAAATTACCTGCTATCTCTGGGTTGTTCATTGAAGATTAGATTTTTAACAGTAGATAATGTGAAATTAGGAAGAATATTCCACACTCAGTTATATTTTTTAAAAATCTTAAATGATCAACTCAATTCATAATTATATTTTCTTTCTAGAGCACTTCATTGTTAAGTTAAATAAAAGTACAGGTTTAATGGTTTAGATTCATAAAATTCAATAGCTTTTTGTGGTTTATACTATGCTATATTTTCTCTAACACATCATCTGTTATATTTCAAATCAATCTTGATGTAAAAAATGAGAACAATAAACATGATTATAATTGGGGAGTCTTTGTTAAATGTGATTTAATAGGTCCTATTGTGAGATGTGTCTGGTACACAAGCAGAAATCAAGACTAACATACTGAAGTAGAAAAGATAAATAAACCACATGGTTAGTGAGTAGATATAGAGCTTGAAATTGTTTGGTCTAGGACAACATCTAAAATACAGTTTGATACATACAGAAAACATAATTAAGCGATAATTGCACTGAAGCACAAGTGTGGGATAAACAGCTTGTGAATCAATAAGCCAGGAGGAGGCAAGCTGACGTATTTATTGATTTATGATTCACTTAGCTTCAAGCTTACTCCATTTCTAATTCAGTTGGAACGACTGTATTATCCTTCATTTGGAGAGCTGGATGAAGTGATTGTATCATATCATATGGGGGAAAGATTGTCTGAATTAATATCATTTTTAGGTTTTATGTGAGTACACTCCTATGAGTTTTTTCTGTTTGCTTATCAAATCTATGGGCTATGATATACTACACTAACATTTGTCTATTAACATTAAAATTTACATTAATTCAGAAACTTTAGGACAGCATACACTCCTAATGGATGAAAATACTGTACTTTCATGAGTTTAAGACATGAATATTATCTTGTAATGCACATCCTACCATGGGTTCTAATAAAAAACCTTTCTGCACTTTACCCCAAGAAAACTGAATATTTTAAATAAACCAGACATTCTTATTTTTGCCAAGGAATGTCATTATTAGCTTCTACATAGATAACTTTTTATATCTATTTTTTGCTACACTGAACAGCTTCATAGATGAATCCTAAGTATTCATTCCACTTTCACTCATCAAAAAGCAAAAATTCAGCTTTTTCCTCCAGTAACATAAGTAAGCAGCAGTATTAACACATGAATTAGGGCACTTTGGCAGCACCTCTCTCTGAAAGTGTGCGTAGTATATAGAATACTATTCAGTTGTCATGTTAAAAAATAAACAACACTATTATTTTGTTCAATCACAGAAATTTGTCAGTTTACCAAGGATCATATTGGAAAAATGAAAAACTTGCTGTGGTGATTAGGAGCTATACAATTTATGGTTGAATTTGTACTAATTAAATACTTTTCAAATCAAGAAAAATGAAGTACAAAGGCTTACTATTCAGAAAGGAAATATTTACAAGTTATTTGTCTTTTGACCCAAAAGGTGTAATTGCCACCCTTCATCATGTCATCACTTACCAATTTTCATAAAAAATTGCTATTGAAAAAATGATGCTTAAGTTTGAAAGAAGCATGTGTCATTTCCCTTAATTGTATAAAGAAAAATGATCTCTATCCCTATAGCTGTCAATTCATGCATTTATTCATTCAATGGCTTTGAATTGTTATCAGAGCATTTAACTTCTTGTCTTGGCATGTTTAAAATCTTCGCTTAAGTCCTTTCCTTGCACACACTACTCCAGTATTTTTGTCATCTGTCTTAAC
This sequence comes from Eschrichtius robustus, assembly GCF_028021215.1. Taxonomy (NCBI): domain Eukaryota; kingdom Metazoa; phylum Chordata; class Mammalia; order Artiodactyla; family Eschrichtiidae; genus Eschrichtius; species Eschrichtius robustus. The sequence continues at coordinate 73,845,116 of NC_090827.1, forward strand.
CTCACTGATCATTGAAATGCAAAATGTACCTCCACTGGTTCAGGTTTCTCCCCAGTAAGTGAAACACATCCATTAAAAAGATGTTCTAGGGTAGATATAGGTCCTTGATTAAACACTTGGCAACATATGGCATGACACCTGTCCTTGCCTAAAACATTTCCTTGCTACCTTGTCAAGTGAGGAATAAAAAGCTATTTATATTTAATGCTGTTAAATCCTCAACAGAAACACATTCTGCATTCCCCTTCTTTCACTGGGAAGATTTCCTACCAAGAGAATAATTCTTGATTCCTCATCAATTTACTATCCAATGGTTGCTCAGAGCTGAAAAGTTGACTTACAAGTGGAAGGGCTTGTTTTTAATCGCTTGCTTTCTTATAAGCAGGACCTTGTATAATACTTATGAGTAAAATTTGGGGCTTTATTGTTTGGTATTTTAAAACTTGGCTTTCATGCCTTGAGCATGTGTTTACACAATATAAAACAAAATACATTACATTTTGGCAGGAAATAAACAGTTGATTTATGAGCATGTGTGGCAGAGTTTTTTGAATTAGTTTCTAAGAAATGTTGCTAGAAAGATGATTTGTGTATGAAATTAAAGTGGCTAAGGTTAAAGTTGCTGAGGAAAATTAAAGTAAGCAGACACCTGAAGATATAGATATGTTTGACTAAAACAAAATCAATGTCTCACATCAAATTATAAACTGAAATAATCCTGAGGGGCTTGTATTTGCCTGGTTGTCTCTACCTCTGAGCCACTGCTCCTACTGAATTTGTTCACTTCATGGATCTTCTCCTCCTCCTGGACACCGTGTCCCTTTCTACACTGAGCACATGTAGATACAAAACTCAAGCACTCTCAGTTCTATTATACCTTGATACCAGCAAACACACACACACACACACACACATACACACACACAGCACCTTTATTTGTAGCAAAATTCTTTTTTCTTTTATTTTTTTTATTTATTTATTTTTTATACAGCATTCTTATTAGTTATCTATTTTATACATATTAGTGTATATATGTCAATCCCAATCTCCCAATTCATCCCACCACCTCCACGTCCACCGCTTTCCTTCCTTGCTGTCCATACATTTGTTCTCTACATCTGTGTCTCTATTTCTGCCTTGCAAACTGGTTCATCTGTACCATTTTTGTAGATTCCACATATATGCGTTAATATATGATATTTGTTTTCCTCTTTCTGATTTACTTCACTCTGTGTGACAGTCTCTAGGTCCATCCACATCTCTAGAAATAACCCAATTTCATTTATTTTTATGTCTGAGTAATATTCCATTATATATATGTACCACTTCCTCTTTATCCATTCACCTGTAAATGAGAAATTAAGTTCCTTCCATGACCTCGTTATTGTAAATAGTGCTGCAATGAACATTGGGGTGCATGTGTCTTTTTGAATTATAATTTTCTCTGGGTATATGCCCAGTAGTGGGATTGCTGGGTCATATGGTAATTCTATTTTTAGTTTTTAAGTAACCTCCATACTGTTTTCCATAGTGGCTGTTTCAATTTACATTCCCACCAACAGAGCAAGAGGGTTCCCTTTTCTCCATACACTCTCCAGGATTTGTTGTTTGTAGATTTTCTGATGATGCCCATTCTAACTGGTGTGAGGTGATACCTCATTGTAGTTTTGATTTGCATTTCTTTAATAATTAGTGACGTTGAGCAGCTTTCCATGTGCCCCCCGGCCAGCTGCATCTCTTCTTTGGAGAAATGTCTATTTAGGTCCTTTACCCATTTTTTGATTGGGTTGTTTGTGTTTTTAATATTGAGATGCATGAGCTGTTTATATATTTTGGAGATTAATCCCTTGTCCGTTGATTCGTTTGCAAATATTTTCTCCCATTCTTAGTATTGTCTTTTCGTCTTGTCTATAGTTTCCTTTGCTGTGCAAAAGCTTTTAAGTTTCATTCGGTCCCATTTGTTTATTTTTTATTTTAACTCCATTACTCTAGGAGGTGGGTCAAAAAAGATCTTGCTGTGATTTATGTCAAGGAGTGTTCTTCCTATGTTTTCCTCTAAGAGTTTTATAGTGTCCAGTCTTACATTTAGGTCTTTAATCCATTTTGAGTCTATTTTTGTGTATGGTGTAAGTGAGTGTTCTAATTTCATTCTTTTACATGTAGCTGTCCAGTTTTCCCAGCACCACTTATTGAAGAGACTGTCTTTTCTCCATTGTATATCCTTGCCTCGTCATAGATTAGTTGACCACAGGTGTGTGGGGTTATCTCTGGGCGTTCTATCCTGTTCCATTGATCTATATTTCTGTTTTTGTGCCAGTAGCATATTGTTTTCATTATTGTACCTTTGTAGTATAGTCTGAAGTCAGGGAGACTGACTCCTCCAGCTCCGTTTTTTCCCCTCAAGATTGCTTTGGCTATTAGGGTTTTTTTGTGTCTCCAAACAAATTTAAAAATTTTTTTTCTACTTCTGTAAAAAATGCCATTGGTAATTTGATAGGTATTGCATTGAATCTGTAGATTGCTATGGGTAGTGTAGTCATTTTCTCAATATTGATTCTTCCAATCCAAGAACTGGTATATCTCTCCATCTGTGTGTGTCATTTTTGATTTCTTTCATCAGTGCCTTATACTTTTCTGAGTACAGGTCTTTTACCTCTTCAGGTAGATTTATTCCTAGGTATTTTATTCTTTTTGTTGCAATGGTAAATGGGATTGTTTCCTTAATTTCTCTTTCTGATCTTTCATTGTTAGTGTATAGGAATTCAAGAGATTTCTTTGCATTAATTTTGTACAGTGCAACTTTATCAAATTCATTGATTAGCTCTAGTAGTTTTCTGGTAGCATATTTAGGATTATCTATGTAAAGTATCATGTCATCTGCAAACAGCGACAGTATTACCTCTTCTTTTCCAATTTGTATTCCTTTTATTTGTTTTTCTTCTCTGATTGCCATGGCTAGGGCTTCCAAAACTATGTTGAATAAGAGTGGTCAGAGTGGACCTCCTTGTCTTATTCCCGATCGTAGAAGAAATGTTTTCAGTTTTTGACCATTGAGAATGATGTTTGCTGGGGGTTGGCATATATGGCCATTATTATGATGAGGTAGATTCCCTCTATGCCTGCTTTCTGGAGAGTTTTTATCATAAATGGGTGTTGAATTTTGTCAAAAGCTTTTTCTGCATCTATTGAGATGATCATAGGTTTTTATTCTCCAATTTGTTAATATGGTGTATCACATCGATTGATTTGTGTATATTGAAGAATCCTTGCATCCCTGGGATAAATCTCACTTGGTCATGGTGTATGATCCTTTTAATATGTTCTGTTTGCTAGTATTTTGTTGAGGATTTTTTCGTCTATATTCATCAATGATATTGGTCAGTAGTTTTCTTTTTTTTTGTAGTATATTTGCCTGGTTTTCATATTGGGGTGATGGTGGCCTAACAGAATGAGTTTGGGAGTGTTCCTTCCTCTGTAATTTTTTGGAAGAGTTTGAGAAGGATGGGTGTTAGCTCTTCTCTAAATGTTTGATAGAATTCACCTGTGAAGCCATCTAGTGCTGGACTTTTGTTTGCTGGAAGATTTTTAATCACAGTTTCAATTTCATTACTTGTGATTGGTCTGTTCATATTTTCTATTTCTTCCTGGTTCAGTCTTGGAAGGTTATACCTTTCTAAGAATTTGTCCATTTCTTCCAGGTTCTCCATTTTATTTGCATAGGATTGCTTGTAGTAGTCTCTTACGATGCTTTGTATTTCTGTGGTGCCCGCTGTTAACTTCTCCTTTTTCATTTCTAATTTTATTGTTTTGAGTCCTCTCTCTCTTTTTCTTGATAAGTCTGGCTAAAGGTTTATCAATTTTGTTTATCTTCTCAAAGAACCAGCTTTTAGTTTTCTTGATATTTGCTATTTTTTTTCTTTGTTTCTATTTCATTTATTTCTGCTCTGATCTTTATGATTTCTTTTCTTCTACTAACTTTGGGTTTTGTTTGTTCTTTTTTCTCTAGTTCCTTTAGATGTAAGGTTAGATTATTCGAGATTTTTTTTGTTTCTTGAGGTAGGATTGTATTGCTATAAACTGCCCTCTTAGAACTACTTTTGCTGCATCCCATAGGTTTTGGATCATCGTGTTTTCATAGCCATTTGTCTCTAGGTAGTTTTGATTTCCTCTTTGATTTCTTCAGTGATCTCTTGGTTATTTAGTAACATATTGTTTAGCCTCAATGTGTTTGTGTTTTTTAGATTCTTTTCCCTGTAATTGATTTCTAATCTCATAGCATTGTGGTTGGAAAAGATGCTTGTTATGATTTCAATTTTCTTAAATTTACCAAGGCTTGATTTGTGACCCGGGATGTGATCTATCCTGGAGAATGTTCCATGCACACTTGAGAAGAAAGTGTAATCTGCTGGTTTTGGATGAAATGTCCTATAAATATCAATTAAATCTATCTGGTCTATTGTGTCATTTAAAGCTTGTGTTTCATTATTAATTTTCTGTTTGGATGATCTGTCCATTGGTGTGAGTGAGGTGTTAATATCCCCCACTATTATTGTGTTACTGTCGATTTCCTCTTTTATAGGTCTTAGCAGTTGCCTTATGGATTGAGGTTCTCCTTTCTTGGGTGCATATATATTTATAATTGTTATATCTTCTTCTTGGCTTGATCCCTTGACCATTATGTAGTGTCCTTCCTTGTCTCTTGTAACATTCTTTATTTTAACGTCTATTTTACCTGATATGAGTATTGCTACTCCAGCTTTCTTTTGATTTCCACTTGCATGGAATATCTCTTTGCATCCCCTCAATTTCAGTCTGTATGTGTCCCTAGGTCTGAAGTGGGTCTCTTGTAGACAGCATATATATGGGTCTTGTTTTTGTATCCATGCAGCAAGCCTGTGTCTTTTGGTTGGAGCATTTAATCTATTCACATTTAAGATAATTATCGGTATGTATGTTCCTTTTACCATTTTCTTACTTGTTTTGGGTTTGTTTTTGTAGGTTCTTTTCTTCTCTTGTGTTTCTCACTTAGAGAAGTTCCTTTAGCATTTGTTGTAGAATTGGTATGGTGGTGCTAAATTCTCTTAGCTTTTGCTTGTCTGTAAAGCTTTTGATTTCTCCATCGAATCAGAATGAGATCCTTGCCAGGTAGAGTAATCTTGGTTGTAGGTTCTTCCCTTTCATCACTTTAAATATGTCGTGCCACACTCTTCTGGCTTGTAGAGTTTCTGCTGAGAAATCAGCTATTAACCTTATGGGAGTTCCCTTGTATGTTATTTGTCATTTTTTCCTTGTTGCTTTTAATAATTTTTCTTTGTCTTTAATTTTTGTCAATTTGATCACTCTGCATCTTGGCAGGTTTATCCTTGGGTTTATCCTGCCTGTGACTCTCTGCGTTTCTTTGACTTGGGTGGTTATTTCCTTTCCCATGTTAGGGAAGTTTTCTATTTTAACCTCTTCAAATATGTTCTCAGGTCCTTTCTTTCTCTCTTCTCCTTCTGGGACCCCTATAATCCGAATGTTGGTGCATTTAATGTTGTCCCAGAGGTCTCTTAGGCTGTCTTCATTTCTTTTCATTCTTTTATCTTTATTCTGTTCCACAGCAGTGATTTCCACCATTCTGTCTTCCAGGTTACTTATCCGTTTTTCTGCCTCAGTTATTTTTTTATTGATTCTTTCTAGTGTATTTTTCATTTCAGTTATTGTATTTTTCATCTCTGTTTGTTTGTTCTTTAATTCTTCTAGGTCTTCGTTAAACACTTGTTGCATCTTCTCGATCCTTGCCTCCATTCTTTTTCCAGGGTCCTGGTTCATCTTCACTATCATTATTCTGAATTCTTTTTCTGGAAGGTTACCTATCTCCACTTCATTTAATTGTTTTTCTGGGGTTTTATCTTGTTCCTTCATCTGTTACATAGTTCTCTGCCTTTTCATTTTGTCTATTCTCCCGTGAATGTGGTTTTCATTCTACAGGCTGCAGGATTGTAGTTCTTTTTGCTTCTGCTGTCTCCCCTCTGGTGGATTAGGCTATCTAAGAGGCTTGTGCAAGCTTCCTGATGGGAGGGACTGGCGGTGGGTAGAGCTAGGTGTTGCTCTGGTGGGCAGAGCTCAGTAAAACTTTAATATGCTTCTCTGCTAATGTGTGGGGCTGAGTTCTCTCCCTGTTGGTTGTTTGGCCTGAGGTGACCCAGCACTGGAGCCTACAGGTTCTTTGTTGGGGTTACTGGCAGACTCCATGAGGGTACTTCTCAGAATTTCTGCTGCCAGTGTCCTGTCCTCACCGTGAGCCATAGCCGCCCCCCACCTCTGCAGGAGACCTTCCAACAGTAGCAGCTAGGTATGGTTCAGTCTCCTATGGGGTCACTGCTCCTTCCACCTGGGTCCTGGTGTGCACACTACTTTGTGTGTGCCCTCCAAGAGTGGAGTCTCTGTTTCCCCCAGTCCTGTTGAAGTCCTGCAATCAAATCCCTCTAGGCTTCTAAGTTTGATTCTATGGGAATTCCTCCTCCCATTGCCAGACTCCCAGGTTGGGAAGCCTGACATGGGGCTCAGAACCTTCATTCTAGTGGGTGGACTTCTATGGTATAATTGTTCTCCAGTTTGTGAGTCGCCCTCCCAGTGGTTATGGGATTTGATTTTATTGTGATTGCGTCCCTCCTACCATCTCATTGTGGCTTCTCCTTTGTCTTTGGATGTGGGGTATCTTTTTTGGTGAGTCCAGAGTCTTCCTGTTGATGATTGTTCAGCAGTTAGTTGTGATTCTGGTGCTCTCACAAGAGGGAGTGAGCACATATCCTTCTACTCCACCATCTTGAACCAATCTCTGTAGCAAGATTCTTTGAAGCATAGTTCTATTGTAGTAGGTCAAGTAACATGAAAAATAATGTTAAATATCCCTGTTCCTAAAACAGTACAAAATAAAAAATCAAAACAATACATAAGCTATTCATCTGCCTATTCTGCCTATTCTTTGCACCAAATCAGTATAAAAATTACAAGCTTAGGATCTAATAAAAGGAGTGTTCTCTCTAGCCTGTCTTATCAGTGTGACATTGAGAGTTTATTTAAATGGTATAAATAGTAGTGACAGAGAAGGCAAAGAAGAGTACCAAAGTGGGAGATGGTCAAGCACTTGCTTAGGAGTAGCTAAGGGTCATTTCTTACTTGTTTAGGCTTCTAAGAGGAAGCAATTTATTCAGTTAGATACAGACAATTACTCTTGCCCTATGGTGTAATTAGGGTCCTAGATCAATTTACTATACTCATCTTTCTTAAAAGCAAAACATCTTCTTGTTTTCTGATTTATCCCTTAAAGGTATGATATGGGGAGTGATACTTAAGAGGAGCTTTTATATCCGTCAAGGTTAAAGTTAACTTATGCCATATAGTATCTCAGAATAAGTCCTAACCCCAACATATACCCCTGACTTCTTGGAGGAGTTGTGTCAACACCAACTTTGGCTACACTATTCCAAGTAGCGTATCACTATCCTTATGCAACAACCTAGAAGTTTACTACATTTATCTTAAAAACTCAGTTTCAAAATGAATTAATCAATATATGTCATTGCCATAACATGACACTTCAAGAGTTTAGATATATAAATATTTTCTTTTAACATATCAATTAATCAATTATATTTATAAATAGTTATTTAATATGTATTCTATCTCAAGAAAATTGTTAAGTATTAGGGATACAACAGTGAATAACACAAGTGTCATCTTTGCCCTCAAATTGTTATAGTCTATTTAATGGAGTGGTACAAAAAGACATGCATGTCAGTGGGCAAGTAAATTTTTACAGCCACTATGGAAAACGGTATGGAGATTCCTTAAAAAATTAAAAATAGAACTATCATATGATCCAGCAATCCCACTCAGAGTATATATCCAGAAAAAATGAAAACATTAATTCAAAAAGATACATACACCCCAATGTTCATAGCGGCACTATTTAAAATAGGCAAGACATGGAAGCAATGCAACCCAAGTGCCCATCAACAGGATTAAGAAAACTATATATATATACACACACACACACACATACACACACATTTATTTATATAATGGAATAATACTCAGCCATAAAAATAAATGAAATACTGACATTTGCAGCAATATGGGTGGACCTAGAGAATATTATGCTTACTGAAATAAGTCAGAAAGAGGAAGACAATACTATATGACATCAATTATATGTGGAACCTAAAAAAATAATACAAATGAATGTGTATACAAAATAGAAACAGACTCATAGATATAGAAAACAAACTTGTGGTTACCAAACAGGAGAGGAAAGGTGGGAGGGATAATTGAGGGACATGGGATTAACAGATACAAACTACTATACATAAAATAGATAAGCAACAAGGATATACTGTATAGCACAGGGAATTATACCCATTATTTTATAATAACCTATAAGGGAGTATAATCTCCAAAAATACTGAATCACTATGTTGTACACCTGAAACTAACACAATGTTGTTAATCAACTACACTTCAATAAAAAAGATATGCATGAAAAACAAATGAGTGGGATTCCACTAAAAGCTGAGTGACAAAAAAAATGGAAAGATATACCAGGCTAATGGATTGGAATAATTAATATTGTTAAAATGGCCATACTATCCAAAGCAATCCATATATTCAATGGAATCCCTATTAAAATACTCATGGCATTTTTCATATAACTAGAACAAATAATGCTAAATTTTGTATGCAACTACAAAAGACCCTACATAGCAAAAGCAATTTTCTATATTACAAAGCTAGAGTAACAAAACAGTATGGTACTAGCACATAAACAGACACATAGATCAATGGAACAGGACAGGGAGCTCAGAAATAAAGTCATATTTACATGATTAATCTATTACAAAGGAGGCAAAAATACACAATGGGGAAAAGAGAGTCTCTTCAATAAATGATGTTGGGAAAACTGGACAACTACATGCAAAAGAATGAAACTAGACCACTTTTTTACACCATACACAAAAATAAACTCCAATGTATTAAAGACCTAAATGTACGACCTAAAACTATTAAACTTCTGGAAAAAAACATAGGCAATATGCTCTTTGACATTGGTCTTATCAATTTCTGTTTTAATCTGTCTCCTCAGGCAAGGACAATGAAAGCAAAAATAAACAAATGGGACTACGTCAACCTAATAAAATTATTGCATTGAAGGAAACCATCAACAAAATGGCAGGGTAACCTATTGAATAAGAGAAGATATTTGTAAATATACTTTCAATAAGGGGTTAATATCCAAAATTTACAAGAACTCATACAAAGTAGAATATTTTTTCAAGTGAATGCAAAATGAGTAAAAGGGAACTATAAGTTTATATAGAAATTACTCCTGCAAAAGTCATATTGCTAGGGACTATGGGTGCCATGTTCAAAATATATATCTAATATCTACCACAGTGTATAAGTCATTGTAGCTGAGTAACAGATGCAAGTTGAATCTTCCAATGCATGCTTTGCTTGAATTTCAGTAGCCAGGAAATTTTGCTGCCATCAAACCTAATATAATACAGATGATTTTTTTCCCTAGACCAAAGAATGTTTTTTAAATGTATAACAGTCTCTTTTAGTTTTGTCATGATATGTTGACTGTCTTCAGAATTACAAACACTGAAGTCAATTGACAAATTTTACTTCACTTGCTTCCTTCTCCATAAACCAATCAGATTAGTCTTTATCTGAGGAATGGAGTAATGGTGATAGTACTGATATGAAGAGAGAGAATATTTTGATCTTTAGGAGAATTTATACCTTGACTTGCAATTGAAAACAAATATTTGGCTACTTTTAGATGATACAGTCATGTTATAGAAAATACCAGAAAATTTTAAAAGTTCAACTATGTAATAGTTATTTAAATATAAATTGAGATAAAATTTTTAAAAGATGATTAATTTAAAGACATGGTAGCAACTTAAAAGTCCATCGACAGATGAATGGATACAGAAGATGTGGTGCAAGTACAATGGAATATTACTCAGCCATAAAAAAACATGAAATAATGCCATTTGCAGCAACATGGATGGACCTAGAGATTATTATACTAACTGAAGTAAGCCAGACAGAGGAAGACAAATACCATATGATATCACTTATATGTGGAATCTAAAAAATAAAATAATAATAGTACAAATGAACTTATTTACAAAACAGAAATAGACCCACAGACATAGAAAACAAGCTTATAGTTACGAAAGGGGAAAGGACGGCTAGACAGATAAATTAGGAGTTTGGGATTAACATATACACACTACTATAAATAAAATAGATAACCAACAAGGACCTACTTTATAGCACAGGAAACTATACTCAATATTTTGTAATAACCTATAAGGGAAACGAATCTGAAAAAGAATAGATATATATCAGTGTATAATTGAATCACTTTGCTGTACACCCGAAACTAACACAACATTGTAAATCAACTATACTTCAATAAAAAATAAAATCTATCACATGTTCTAACATTTGCATTTTTATCTACATTTGTTTTTAGAACATATTGGCTAGTTTTTTCACTGGCAAAATTAATAATTAATGGGAAATAAAAGTAGAATCTTGGTGATAAAATAAAATCTAACTTTTTTTTCTTTTATATTCAGTCTGGTTTCACTTACTCATAGGGTGCCCAACACTTTAGCTTGGCAGACCATGTGTAGAATTGCTGCACCTCAATTCAATATGGCGGCTGGTGGCAGGACCCTGAGCAGCACAGCTGCACCGACCCACAGGGACTCTGCCTTCTCCCCACTGATGACAACCCTATAAAGCAACCCTGCCTTTCAGGGATAGCGTGTGCTCTAGAACAAGAGTGCACACCCCCCCATTCTCTGATCAGAGTAAAGCTTTCCTTTGCTTCTGAACCAAACTCAGTCTCATTCTATTGGTTCAAATGACACTGGGCAAAAGGACCATTGTTGGAGATCAACTTGGGAGGGTTGGTAACAAAATTTTAGCACCTCAGGTGGGACAAACTGTCCTTTTCACCTGCACCTATCCACTAGGCTCTAGGCTCACCCTGGCTCCAGGGGGAGGATGGTGAAAGCTTTAGAAGGTTCATGTGAGGATGACTGACTCTGGTCTTTGAGTTCACTCTGATGGGGTAAAACGGCAGCAGGCTTCAGCAAATTCAGAGCAACTCTGATCAGAAACCCAATACCCAGATGTGGTGCGCACACAGTGTAGCCCCCAGAGTCATCTTGAAGGGATCATACTGTGGCACTGTTGGGGATCAGCCACTGAAACGCATGAGTGTCTGCCCACTGCCTCTGGCTGGCCTTCCCAGGGTATAGGATGCCCAGGGACAAATGGGACCTATGGATGAGAGGGAGCCGAGACAGTCTTTCCCACTGTCCTCATGACCCCTGCACAAGGCAGCAGTGGCCACATCAGGGCTTTTGCCCTCCTTGCCAACCTCCAGGGTCTACAATAGCCTTCTCCATAGTCATTTTTGGTTTGGTAAAGGAAAGTGGCCAGTCCTGTGAGCCAAGAGGCAAGACTGGGAAAAGGCCCTGGTCATAAAGACCTCCTGACAGAATGGAACAAGGACACTGACTAAGCAAGTGAAACATGGCTTAAGCATGTTGGGTCTCTTAGAAGCAATACAGCTTCCAAGAAAGGTGGCAGTGATTCATTGTAGGGGTTATCAAATGGGGGTTACAGAGGTAATAAAGGGAAACAAGGTGGATGCAATTGCCAAAAGGAAAGCCCTAGTACCAGTAACTTGGTAACTACCCCTCATACTTGGAAGGCCAGATCCTTCCAATTATTTCCCAATCTACATAAAGGAAGAATTAGACAAAGCCCCAAGATGGGGCTTCAGTAGAGACCTAGGAGGCCATGGGTAGCTAGTTAATGAACTAGATAAGGCTCATTCAGACCAGAAGGACAAAACCTGGGGAAGAGTCACAGACTGATTTCAGATTCATGCCAAGAGTACCAGGCAATTTCAGGCACCTCTTGGTTCTAACAGACTCATTTTCTGGGTAGAGAGAAGCAATCCCTGCTAGAACTGAAATGGTAGCTGAAGTGATTAAGGCATTTCTAAAAGAAATCATCTCCAGGTTTGGGATTCCAGGATCCCTACCAAGTGATAATGTTTTAGCATTTGCGTCTCAATTGATGAAAGGGAGAACGAGTGTCCTGGGAATAAAATGGACCATGCACTCTGCCTGGAGACCCCAATTGTCAGGGAAAGTAGAGAGATCCAATCAGAACTTGAAATGGGCCTTAGCCAAGATACGTCAGGAAACTCAAGAATATTGGATTCAGCTGCTTCTGATTGCCCCCGCTACACATGCGATTAGCCCCAAGGGATAAATTAAAGTGCATTTGAACTTTTTTATGGTAGATCCATTCCCCAAGCCCCAGAAGGGGCACTTTAACCCCCTAGAAATGGAGGAACTCAAGTATGCCCTCCAGGTAGGAGAAACCAGGAAATCCCCCATTGCATATAGTAACCAAGTGCTGCCCACACCCAGGGACCTGGCTCTCTATCCTTTCTGACCAGGAGACTGGGTGAACCTAAAAACCTGGAAAACAAGCAGCTCGAAAGATGAGCTCACTCCAACTGATGGAGTGGAATGGACGCCATTGGTGATCCTAACTACACATTCTACCCTGAAGTTGCAGGGGATCACTCCACGGGTACATCACATGCGAGTGAGGAGGGCCCCCAAGCCTGAAACTCTGGAGAGACAACCTGAGGCAAGAGACCCCTTTGACTACTCACGTGAACCTCTCTCTGACCTGAAGCTTCTCTTTCGAAAAACAAGTAAGGCAGTGAGCTTCAACATCAGGGCACACTTTTGCCTATAGGCAAAAGATCTAGATACCTTAATTTTTAGGAAAAATTTGACATGTGACCATTATTCTCTTGCTAACATGGGGGCCATGTATCTTAAATTGCCTGGTGTCCTTTGTCTCCAAAAGGTTAGACAAATTTGGTTGCTCAGGGATATGAGTAGTTAGAGCAGAGCTGGTGACAATCAAATACATCTAAAGGCAGCTGGGGGGGCTTCCCTGGTGGCGCAGTGGTTGAGAATCAGCCTGCCAATGCAGGAGACACAAGTTCAAGCCCTGGTCTGGGAAGATCCCACATGCCGCGGAGCAACTAGGCCCGTGAGCCACAATTACTGAGCCTGCGCGTCTGGAGCCTGTGCTCCGCAACAAGAGAGGCCGCGATAGCGAAAGGCCTGCGCACCGCGATGAAGAGTGGCCCCCACTTGCCGCAACTAGAGAAAGCCCTCTTACATAAACGAAGACCGAACACAGCCAAAAATAAATAAATAAAAAATAAATAAAGGCAGCTGGGGAGAAGTTCTGCTCCTCTACCCGGGGTTATGATGAATTACAGAAGTTGGACCTGTGCTCCTCAGGAATGAGGAGGAGGATAAAAGACAGAGGAGGGATTTATCACCAAAAAAAGCCCATTAATAATTCCCTGGAAATAAAAATGATACTGGGTAATAAAGTCTCACCTTCTTTTCTTTTCCTTTGTTTTAGTCTAGTTTTACTTGCTCACAGGGTGCCGCGTGCAGAGGCCTTGCACACATTGCTTCAGACCAGAGTCCCGCGTGTGAAACAACTCAGCTCTGCTGTGCAAGTGCAGAAGCGCTGCGCTCAACACTGCAATTCAAGATGGCGGTGGCGGGCCCCACGCCGAGCTGCGGAGCCGGCACTGCGATCCGGAACCACACGAGCAGCACAGCCGCACCGGCCCAGTGAGAAACCTGACCCCTCCCCCTCCCGGCAGACTGGAGCCTTATAAAGCAGCCCCTCCCACAGCCTATCGCGAGAGCTCATACTCTAGAGCGGGAGCTCGGACTTCGTCATTCTCTGATCCAAGAATAAAGATTTCCTTTGCTTCTGAACTGAGCTCCGTTTCATTCTGTTGTATCGAAGGACACCCAGCAGGAAGCCCCTTGTTGGGGCTGGACTCAAAATTGTCAGTAACATTTTTACCTTATTTCCTTTGTGTATAGAGCATTATAGTTATCAGTGAGTTATAATCACTGAAGAGTGAATTATTAATCTGCATTTTAAAAATAACATAATTACATAAGTTCCAGTAATGTTCCAGTGGTTGATTTATTTAATTCAATACATACAACTAACAGTGTTTCCTAATTATCATTATGAATATCTAATTGTTTTCCTTCCTCTTTGAGTCTCAGTGCACATGATTATCGGGAATGTATCCATGGTGAATTTTTATGCATTTTCAAGTCTAGGTTACTTGATAAGTGAGCTGTTTACAACTCCTTATCCTTTTCATGCTTTCTTATCAAAGGTACAATTTACTATTTCTATCACATATCCTGAGTTATGATATATGGTAGTATATGGGTGAAGAACCTATTCTCTAAAGCCAGATGAATCTCTGGTTCCAAACCAGCTTTCCTAATTCTCAGTTATTACTAATGTTTCTGTGCCTCTGATGCCTCATATGTGAAATGGAGAAAGGCTTATGACTTACCTCATGGGACTACTGTGAGGGTTAAATGTATGTGCAGTACCTAGCTCATGACCTGGCTTATAATTAATACTCTAAAAGTGTTTCTTTATAAAGAGTACCAGTATGGACAACTTAGATTGACATTCAGTTAGTTTACATAGAGATACTAGATATATTTACAGAAAAGGCAATCATATTAATAGTTTGATGTATGAAAATACAATGAAATGGTTTGGAAACTAGAGTCTCTATTCTTTTTATATTTTGTAGAAAACCTTGTCAATGTGAACCTCTGCAGATAGTGTATTATAAAACAGATGTTTGGAAAATGACAGAAGAAAATACAAATTCTGCTTTTAAACAATTAATTTCATCAGAATAACAGAAAAATGTTTTAAGAAAATAATTCATGCCGTTGTGTTTGTTTTAGTCTTGTTTTCTGTCCACCAAATTATTCCTCTGACTCCTATTTAGTAGATAATTGAGTGATAGATATGAAAGCTACCAAGTGTTACACATAGCTTCAAGCACATGGCTCCACTTTTTTACTATTTCCTAATATCACAAACAACGAAAGAGTATTATAAAAAAATCTTTTAAATGACTGAATTTAAATGACATAATTATAAATTTTTCTTTTAAATTTTGAATAAAACTTGACAAAGTAAAAAATACTAATTATAATTGAATATTTATATGATAGCATATATAGACATAAATATAACTTCTCTAAAATTATTAGGGACTTAAAAATTTTAATTTATGAAGAGTCCTTTATCTTTGAATTAGACATTGTAGGTCTAATGACATCCCTTCTCTCTCCTAGCCCCTCCTGCTCCAGTACTAGACTTATTGAATACATCTGCTGATATCGCTTTATCATCAGTCTCTTCTCATCAGTCTCTTCTGGCTGATTCTAGGTGCAAAGAATCTGAAAACCTCTTTTAGGCTGAATTTGAGGATTAAAGATACCACATTTTTAAAAAATTGTGTGGCATTGTTTTATTGTTTGATTTGTGATTATTTCTATTAGCCTTGAAATTTTTATATATAATATATATTATTTAAACTACAGTGAATTACTATTGTGACAACTTAATATTTAATGTCACTCTGTTTTGTGTTCTACCTAAATTCTGGGTGATTCCAATATTCGACCCAGCTAATAATTCAACTCTTTTAATTTCAGCGAGTGGAGAATTTTAGAAAATCAAATGATAGAGATAAGTTCAAGGGTTCTCCATGCCATTTTTCCCATATTCAAACCAATCTCCAACATTAATAATCACCTGTGTTGCTTTTAGCCCCCTGATTTCAAATGGAAAGCATCCTTTGTGTTAATATTGGGGGCAGACAAATGATGAGGGTAAAGGAGTCTAAAATAGCTGCAGCCTACAGATAGACAATACTCCCCAAAATTTATAGGTAATGTTATCATCCCTATATATAAACTCTCCTGAGGCTGAGGGAGAAGGTGATCATTTCTTAAGAATAAATTCTTCTCAGCCCCATGTATTAATCCTGTTAGCACGAGCAATGGGCCAAGTCTCAGGGATAAGAAAAATATCAATCTTTTCATAAATAGATTAGGGAGTGTATACTTAATAGAATAAAGCTATAGGATTCTAAACAAAAGAACAAAAGGAGGGAATATTGAATATGTACATTCAAACTTCCTCAGTACAAAAATGAAGACATGGGAGTAGCTTACAGGCCAAGGGAAAAGTGACATCTGTGATGCTTTGTTTAGAAATAATAATTACAAATTCATTAATTATTTCCATAAGAAAGAAATTTCAAATCTCTAGGGAGGGAGAATTTTCTAAAAATCCCCTATTACACAGACATTGTGATAATTGTGGATTCCCCTAGATATAACAAAATTAGACCTGTGTTCCTAAGCCAAAAGTAATTATGTTTCATGTCTTCAGATATCAGAACTGTGTCTCTCAACCATCACAATGGGTAAGGAAGGTAGAATGTCTCCTGCCCTCCACATTGTAGTGGCCTTTCTAGCTAACTGCAACCACCTGTGCCTCTATAACATTTCTCATACTCTCGCTTTCTCTCTCTCCTTCGCTTCTCTCCTTGTGTAATGTATCACTTTAATATGCATAAATTTTACCCTAGGAGGTGTTAAATTACAAATTACAGGGCCCACCTGAAGAGTTTCTGATTTAGAAGAACTGCTTTATGACCCCAAAATTTGCATCTTTAACAAGCCCCTGAGTTGACTGTAATCCAGTTAGCACTGATGATATTTTAGGAAAATATGTCCTAGACTAGATAGATCATTGCACACAAGCTTGACCCCCTCTTAGTTCTCCATGTAGTATTTAGTGTGCTTGCAAATTCCTGTTGTTTAATTTGCTTAAGATATTCCTTATTGCCGTACAATTTTCATAAATATTTCATCTCTTATTGCTTGCCTGCTAAGTTTTCCTGGGTGCTAGTGTACCTGTGGCCAATTTTTCATTCTTTTCAAGTTCTTATCCCACTGCCGTGGCTCTCGCTTTCTTCAGATGTTTTAGCCTTCTACTTTCCCAAGATGTAAGGCCTATCAATAATGAGCTTCCTCAACTTCCCTAACTCCTTTCCCTTTCCAAGTGACTATTTTCACTAGCTCTTAGCAGATTTTTATACATGAGTTATAGAAAAAAATGCTTCTACATTTTTCCAAGTTTAGCCTCCTCTTTTCTTGATCTTATCTTTTTGTTTCTTTCCAGAGATCTTGCTAAATCAATTTTCATATAGGTTTTTATTTTACAAATAATTACTGACAATCCACTATGGGTCAGATCCAAATACAAGGAGACTCCTCCTTTCACAAAATTAAACTTTTTTTCCCGTGACTCTTAAAAATCAAACTCATGAATTCCTGTCACAGTCTAAAATAATTCCCCTTCTTCTACTTCCTAATAACAAAATTTCCTTCCTCCTCCTGTTAGATAACTTCTTCAAAGAGCATCTCATCCCAGTTATTAACACCTTCAGCCATCTGAATTTGCCACAAGCTGCTGCCATTCTTCTGTTTGATTCACAGCCCTTAACTACCACCTCCTCATAGTCTCTTTTACTTCTTGGTACCATTTGATTCTTAGGCAAAACTTCATGAATCTAATCTCATAATTTCTGAGAAACTGAACTTCCTGTAGCATTTTATATTTTCTTTTCTCATTATCATTTCCTAATATATGACCCTGTTTCTGTGCTGGAACATTGAGATTACCAAAGTTCTGTCCAGAACCTCAGGTTTTCTTTCCAGGAGTTCTGTCCCTTAGCAATCTCAACTATAAAATAAGTGCAGTCACCCACAACTGAGAGAAGTTACATCTGTTAAAGGAAATTGTAGGTAATATTCACTGCACAGTTTCTGGTATACATAGTGCATTCATAATAGATATTAAATGGCTATTATTGCTGTGGATTTATTGATAGTAATCATTATTGTGATTACTTCTAAAGTTCCATTATCTTTCTGAAACTCCAAATATGCATTTTCTATGTTTTGCTGACTATACCTGAAAGAGTAACTTGTGATTCAAACTTAAAAGCAGCTATATCTAAAATATTATCAGTTACACCTTCATCAGTTTTGAGATTTCCACTACTTAGATGGTTTTCCACCATTACCTTTTTCCTTCTGATTATTTAAATACTCTCGGTAATAAACCCACAAGTATTCAATTGGAGGAATACATTGTATTTCCCCAGTGTATCTGGAAACATATTTTCCAAGGGAAAAAAATAATTCTGGGTTACTACCATATGGGAGGACTAAGGCAGCTTGATACTTCACAAGAAGCATGTTCATGTCCCTGACTTAGTAGCACAGAAAGGAACCTTGTTGCTGGAATATGGCTTGTGTTTTCAGAGGAGACCTTCTAATGAATACCATTTGGGACCATACTTATAGAAATATTTTAAAGGACATCTAAAAGTAGCAATTTTGTGGCACTGAAATGTTTTTCATTAGTATAGTTTTAATTTTGTTCACATGAAAAATTAATTAGTTTGATATCTAAGGGTAATCAAAATAAACAGTATCACATTCTTCTGGATATAAACACACATGTATTTTGAACTACCAGACATTAATTCATTAAAAAATATTTTTGAGTTGTAAACTATGTGCTCAGAACTGAGCTAGTCATTAGGAATTAATTGACAGATGTAGACCCTTTCCATGTAGCAAAATTTGCACTCTGTTGAAGTAGATATATCAATTACAGTACAGAATGATTAGTTATATAGCTGAAATACAAGGTGTTATAAAAGCAAATAAAGACATTTTTGCTAAATTTACAGGGTCTTATTCCCTAAGACACAATCTAAAGTTATATCTAATAGAAAAGAAAAAGATAGCTAAATGAACTATTATCTGTATAATTAATGCTGCTGTGTGCAACATTATGGTCCTGATGCTAAAACTCTTCATTATCAGAATAAAAATGAAGACTCGAACCACAAATCAATTCAGGTTTATCAACAGTGCCAGTATCTAGAGAAAAATTAATGGACTTCAGATGTTCAATTAACTACTTTGAAAATGTTGTTAAGGTATAAACTCAAAAACTCAGACAAGTTTAAAGAATAATTCTTAATTCTTATGAACTCATCTTTTAGTTTCTCAGTCTCACTCCTAAATCAGCCATTTCTCCAAGAAGTCTTTGTTCCTTTTATTGGAGAATGGTTTTAGAAACCATACGCTGGGTGGGCTTGTGGCTATTGGGGTGTCACTACTTCTGGGCCCTCTCTATGGACAAAGGAAATATAAATACATATTCTAACGCATGTATAGACACACATCTATAATTATTTCATTGTATGTTAAGCTAAAAAGAGTCCATACTGATGTCTCCAACTCTAATTCAGTAGAACATGGTTCACTCCAGCCTTCTTGCTTATCTGTAATTTCCATGTCCAACAGTGAGAAAACTGTCTCCAACCATTCACCATCTACCATCCATTTAATTGTTTATTCATCCCCAGTATATGCAGAAAGGAGTTTCAGAATTGTTAACCCATATCTCTGTGAGAAACATTTTGGCTTTCAGTGAAAACACCATTTTTCAGTTACCGAAGTCAGTTATCATTTTCACCCACCCCCTTTAGTGAGTTTATGCTCTGTATTTGTAATACAATTAGAGTCTTTTGTTACAGACTGCATTCCATCCTGAGATCCCTGAACTCCTGGTTGATTTTTTTTTTAATTGTATATATTAAAGTTAATTGTTCATGATGTACAGTTCTGCAGGCTTTGCAAAATGTATAGAGTCATGGGTCTGCCACCTCAGAATCATAGAGAATAGTTTCAACACCCTAAAAATTAGCCTATGTGTTCTCTTTTAATCAACTACTCCCCAGTTCTCCAACCCTGGTAACCACTGATTTCTTTCCCATCCATATAATTTTGCTTTTTCATGAATGTCATATGAATGAATTCCTATAACATGTAGCCCTTTGCATCTGGCATCTTACTCTCAGCAAAATTAATTTTATGTTTATTTTCTTGCCATTTGTTGTTATTGTTTACATATGGTACATATGTGTGTGTGTGTGTGTGTGTGTGTGTGTATATAATGGTTCCAGCATCATTTTTTGAATTTTTTGAAATGACAATTATTTCTCCATTGAAATGACTTTGCATCTTTGTCAAAAAAAATTAACTGTATTGGTGTGAGTCTATTTCTGGTCTCTATTCTATTCCATTCATCTATGTCTATACTTTCACCAATACCTGCCTTGAATACTGTGGATTCATGGTAATTCTTAAAACCAGGCAATGTGAGTCCTCTGACATTGTTCTTCTTTCTTCAGAAAGAATAATAAATACAGTGCTATCAGAAGACAGTAGTGTAACAATTCTGAATATAATAGCATGGTGCAACTAATTCACAGTGCTCTTAAAAGTTAGCCAAGTACATGTGCTCAAAATATGTTAAATTTCTTTCTCTATAGTCACTAATGTACTCTGAGGTCATTAATGATTCACTTACATATTCAGTCAATCTATGAGTTTGCGTAGAATGAATTCAGAGAGACCTCTTGAAATAATGACCTAAAGTAACTCTGAGACATGAGTTTTTTCAAGGACAATTTGGATGGCTTCCCAAAGGGTTCACTCAAATATTATGATTATTAAATTCTAAATCACTAACTCTAAACTGATTGAGGATAATATGAAGGAAATGTATTTGAATTTTGGTAAAATAAATTGCCTGCTTAAATGTCTGTGGCAAGACTTAAACTTTAAGTTGGTGAAATATTGTATAATTTCTCTAAACATTAGGATATATTTTATATACGCAAATATAAATAACAGTCAAAAAATTAAGCCATAAAGAGTATCACACAGATAATCGTTAATACAATTAAATGTTATTTTTTGTGGCAACTGGAACTCTAATAATAAAATAGAAAAATTGGATTTCAAATTCTTTTCAGTTGGATCAGAAAAGAATATCATAAAGCCAAAAATGACAAATTTCATAAGTTTCTATTTTCAAAAACTTTATATATAATTTTTCCAGATATAATGCGATGTGAACATATAATTGGTATTTGGTGACATTAATACAAATAATTAGTTATGATCATGGACATTTTAAGCTATTTAGTTGCTTATCAATAGTTATGCCTTTTATTATTTCTCTTGAAACTTAGAATGTTGATAGCATTTGTTCTCAAGGGCAAATTCTAGCTAAATGAACATACACATGTAATGCAAACTTTAAGAGCAAAAATCTCCTTATAGGTAAAATGGATCAGATTGATCTTGTATTTCTCAGAGAGTTATTGTGGGGAGTGGAATGTGTTATGATTATTTTTTAAAATCTATGTTTAATTCAAGGATTACGTGGTTGCATACAATTTTGCAGCATTAACCAGTGTGGATCCATGTAGATCTATATATTTTCTTGGCTGTGTTATCTTTTATTTTCCCTTAATTTATCCTCTCAGTCTTTAACCATTCAAACTATAACTTGGCCTCCATTTTCCAGAGATGTTAGACCATACCTCAAATGCCAAGCCAAATACAAACAAATAAATCATTTTGTGATATTCTAGCTTCCAAACTCAAGAGCCTCCCATAAATAGCAGTTTGGGTAGCTAACTAACTAACTAACTTCTTGTCTTGTTGATTTTCTTGTTTTCTCCTGTGGGTTGAGAAAGGGATACACTGAGAAATAAAGTTGAAGACTTTATTTTTGAGGTGATCCTCAAAACAATCCCAACACCATACTCCTCTCAGACAAGATATTGAAGGTAGTGGTAACAAAACCATAGATAGTTTTGGGTACCAAGAAACTGAACAAGCATGTGCCTTATTTTTCATCTTGAACTTGGCAAGCAATAGAATTTCAGATCCCCACTGTAATAGTCAAAGTTCTCCAGAGAAACAGCACAGATATGATACATATAGATGATATAGATAAAGATATACATGTAGATATAGATATAGATAGATTAGATATAGATAAGAAGAGATTTATTATATGAATTGGCTCATGTAGTTAGGGAGTTAGTGAAGTCCAACAATCTGCCACTGGGAAGCTGGAGAACCAGGAAAGCTGATGGTATAATTCAATCAGAGTCCAATCTGAATCCAAAGGGAGCTAATGATATAACTCCTCATCTGAGGTCAAAGGTCTGAGAACCAGAGGGTTACTAGTGCAATTCCCAAAAGCCTGAAGGCTTGAGAACCAGGAAGTCTGATGTCCAAAAGCAAGAGAAGATACATGTCTCAGCTCAAAAAGAGAGAAATTTTTGCCCTTCCTCAGGTTATTTGTTCTATTTGGGTCCCCAAAGGATTGGCTGATGGCTTCCCACATTTGTTAGAGTGAATCTCTATTTAGACTACTGAATCAAATACTAATCTATTCCAGAAACGCCCTCACAGATACATTCAGAGATAATGTTTTACCAGCTATCTGGGCATTCCTTAGGCTAGTCAAGTTGACATAAAATTAAATATCATACCACCCAACACGGTATATTGGCAGAAGATTAGGCATGGTTATAAATTGAATCTGAGGCATCCAATCAAGTATTTTCTGGAACCCCTAGTCCTAGAAGGAGCTAAATTCTTCTGTTTCTCTCATAAGTAGTTACAAGATTACGAAGAAAAAAAGGGGAGCCAAAAAATCCAATCCAATGATTGTGATAAGAATATGCTGCCGTAGAAAGCAGTGTGAACCATACAACTGGGAACGTGGATATCTCATGAATGCCAGTGGTAAAGTATGAGGATAGCCATGAACCAGATGGATAAAGTAATTTTTAACAAACACCAGCAGAGACTTACATCACCCGATAGCAGATGACTCCTCAACTAATGCCCTAACTCCTGAAACTTAGATACCACTTTAGGGAAAAAAAAGAGGGGGTGAAATCCTGAATTTGGAGAGATTATATGAAATTGACAAAGATTATATTTTCTGCCATCAAGTTGCCTAGGTATTTTTTTTTATATCTTTATTGGAGTATAATTGCTTTACAATGTTGTGTTAGTTTCTGTTGTACAAAGTGAATCAACTATTGTACAAATATATCCCCATATCCCTAGGTATTTTAAATAGAGATTAAATTAATGTAAGAACAATAAGCTTCTTTTATATTTTTCACATCTCAATATAGAGATTATAATCTCCATACCAATTATAGCAAAGACACAACCAACACTAGGAAAAAAATTTAGTCCTAGAAAATAAATGTTAAATTCATATGCAAAAAAAAAAAAATTCTTACATTTAGCAGCATTTTAAAACAGAAGATAGATATATGAAAATCACAGGTAAATCTGAGTTTTATTTCAATTGTCAAGTAATTTAAAAAGCAAAATGATATATTCTTACTAAAATTTGTATAGTTACTATATTGTATAGTTATCGGTATTTTGCAATGTTAGAATACCAGTTTTGTATTTTACCCTGTCATTTAGATTAGGGTAACAATACTTAGTTAGTAAGCCTACTGAAAGACTTCATGCATTTCAGAGATGGGTCTCACATTGAATTATCATAAACTCGGTTTAGGTAGCATTTGGATTCTGGAAGTTTCTTAAGCCACTAAGTATAACCAGGTGGTTTAAAATAATTTTTGTACTTATATTTATTGTGTATATGATATTGTATACATGTAGCATGTACATGAAAATTGTGAAGATTAAACTCCAAAACCCAAGTATCCAGTGTTGATTCAAAAATACTTATTTGGCTGGGATATTTACATTTATTTGATGTTAGTTAAATCCAGGCTTCACTCTACCTGCTTTAGGATGGTATGAAAGTGAACTAAATTTAGAGAAAATAGTCAAAGATTTTCAAGATATTTATTCATAATTAGTAACTTCTATTGTCCTTATGTACCTCACTG
Source organism: Eschrichtius robustus (assembly GCF_028021215.1). NCBI lineage: Eukaryota > Metazoa > Chordata > Mammalia > Artiodactyla > Eschrichtiidae > Eschrichtius > Eschrichtius robustus. The sequence goes on from NC_090827.1 coordinate 73,868,985, forward strand.
GGGATACTGAAGTCACAATTATAAACTCCCATTCGCTGATACCAATGTCATGAAAAGGTACCAAACTGCTATGATTGCTTTTATACATTTTAAAGTGATTAAACCTATGTTCAAAGTCCCTGAACAAATAATAAACACCTCTAATAAACCTAGGTAGATAGATTGATAAATAGTTAATATTCATATAGATATATGAAAAACACAGGTAAACCTGAGTTTTATTTCAGTTGCTGAATACCTTAAGAAGCAGGATGGGGTAAGCAAGATCTACCTATCTATTGAATGATCTGTCTATAACTATGATATCATTTATGCAGGAGATAATACTTTTGATTTATTTTGTTAAAGTTTTCTTTATCTCATTTCTGCAAGAATTAAGTGACTCTAGTGTATTTCCCAGCTTTAAAGTTCTATGATTTGCTTATCATTATTTGCTAAAGGACTTTGAGAAAATCAGTTTTTTTCAGCTGAAATGATAATCTTAATTGAGGGTAGGTGATTTTTTTCCATAATGATAAAAGAACACTTCTAGAATCAGATATAATTGAGTTTGCCAGCACCAACAACACTTTCTAGTAATGTGAATGTGGGCAGCCTACTGTAAGAAAAACTATGGTTTCTCATACATAAATTTATCTTGGATGTTTGTTGTAAGGAGTTACAATGAATGCATACAAAGTCTTTAGCCCAATGAATCACTCAGGATAGACACTCTGTAAGTGGCAGTTATTGTTATAGTGTCAGAGCATAGTAATTAAGTATGTCAAACAGTATTTCACACAGAGGTTTTCAATAGATAGTTATTGAACAAATTGAGCCAATCTAACAGTACCTCTATTAATGGTCAATACTATTTTAAGAGGCGTTTTATTATATCTAGTTACTTTATAAGAGTTAGGACCTAACCTGCAGTATATTTAACTGCATGTGAATTATGTTATCAGGGATCTCTACTCTCACCTCAAAGGTAATGTTGGGAGGATTTAGGAGCTCTATTAAGTCCTTTGAGCTCCTTGGGGGAATGGTGCCACAGAAATACAAAAGATTATTTGCACATGTATCAATGAAGCACCATGGGGACCCATGAAACTGGATCACAGTTGGCCTTCTATCACTGAAGGATGACATTAGGAATTGACTATTCTGGATGAATGCAGGCCTCTGGTGCAATTTGGGTTAAGAGATAGAAAAGTCAAACTGCAAGGCCAGGGAAGGTATTCCCTGAGTAATGAAGAGCTTTTTGAATGTTCTGCATCACATATTCTGTGAATAATGAACAGCTTTTATCATGCTCTGAATCACACATCCAAATAACCAGATTCTAATCATCTCTACTTCCTTTTATCTAATTGTCATATTTAACACTTCAAAGGAATATCTACCTCAGTGGGTAAATTAATTTACAGAAAAGATCTGAGTGCTTTATAAAGGTTACGGCCAAAAGTACCAGCTACTCAAATGATCAATTAGACCAGTATTTCATTGCAGCACACATATTTTTATCTTGATTTTAATACATTAGCAATTTATTGGTAGTTGGCTTTTCAATTTTTCTTTACTTTGATATAAAATAAAAAATGACACAGTTCTACTAGGAAAACTCTTTTTTAAACCAACCATTGCTAGATTGTAGTAATTACACTTAAAATTATTTGTTAGATTGTTGGTAAAAAGACACAACATACGTGTCTTATGTCTCCCTCACTCTTCCTGCTTAAGGCCTTGAATTACAAAGTTTATATTGCCAAGCCTGCTGGGAATTTTCTAAACAAAAGGGGAAGTCTCTTCTCCCTATACTTATTTAGCTTCATTATCATTCAGTTAATTATATACATAAAGGAAAAGAGTTTCAAAGGTAGTTGGAGTATACCGTAACTTGTGTTAAAACTGTACCCAATTGCAAGATATTGGGACAAGATTATATCAATTACACATTATAGGAAATTTGCCTTATTACTTTTAAGATCACAAATCAAAACCCAGTTTGTTCATGAAGCAACTATATAGATCATAAAGGATTTGTTGGTAATGCTAAGAAGATGAGCTTTCATAGCTATAGCTCTCTAAAGCTTGTAATAGTTTGAAAAAATGTTCCCTCCATCAACATCCATACTGATGGATCCTGTCTCATATACAACTGCACAAAATACATTATCACCACCAACTTCCCTGGAAAGATGCAATAGATATGTGGCTTCTGCTTCTCTTTGGCTCTTGCCATGTAAGATTTTTCCATCCTTCTGCCTTTAGCCACATGATTAGCAAGGATTGCCTAAACCTGACAGCTGGTCTTTGCGCTCGCTCAGTGTTGATTTGACCTGGCAGAACTGAGAGATTAACCAGCAGAAGTCACTGTCACAGTTCCAGGCTTTGCCTCGTATTCATTCTACTCATCCTCTTCCAAACTCCATCCTCCTCTTCATTCCAGAGCTTCTATGGAAGCCTGTTGCTCTTATAAATTGCCCAGTAGAGTCTAGAAACTGATTTTACTTTGAAACGTGGCTGCATTATTATTTTTTTGTCTTTTATGTGCAAAGTCCTTACATTAGCATCCATATGCAGCTTTGCTTTTTTCTATCCTGGTGTATATAGATATAGCCATAGGAGGAGGATTTTCATTGCCATAGATTTTCCCTGTGTAATATATTAATCCCTTGCTCCACTTCAACCACTTCTTCCAACCGAACCTGGGTACTAAAAATGATGCAGCATAGATGTCTCATATTGAGGAAAATAAGGAAAACTTGTGTTCTGTTCTATAAAGGGTCAGGAGAAGGAGACATCAACAAACAGTGATGATGGAAAAGAAAATTTAATGTGTTTGTTTGAGGGGAGGGTGGAAGTAAGGAAAGGAGAAAGAAAAGAAAGAAAATGCATATCGCAGGAGTGCCTTAAGGGACAAACGTACTTAGTATCCCAGGTTGGAACTCTCAAGACAATTGTCTATGAACCAGTGTTAAATCTTGCATCAATCATTTTAACTCATATATGATTACGAATTATATACTTAATTGGCAAATGCTATTTTAATGATCATGGAGCCAAATGTTTTTAGAGCATAAACTCTTCTGACCTGAGACTTATTTCAATTTTGATTCCAATACATACTAAATGATTTGGGATAAAAAAATTCAATCATTCAGCTATTTAATAAATATTAAAGCGTTTGCCGTTCATGGAGGAAAAAACACAAAGCAGGTGCAGCACTAACCTTCATGGACCTTGTAATCTGGAGAAAAAATAAACCAGAGATAAGAGCCCTTATCAATAAAACATTATATATACCAGCCACATTTTACATACATTACAACATTTCATGAAAACAAACCTATGTGGTGTTTACTGCCTTTTTACAGATCTGAAAACTGAGGATTACTAAATCATACATAGCAAATCTAAAAATAGGAATTGTGTCCCAAACTGTGCACCACAAACCAACTCTTTAACCTTCAGTTTTTTTCTTCTGTAAAATGAGGATAATAATAATTGTTATCCCATAAGGTTATTGTGAAATTAAGTGAGATAATCCATTAAAATGGCCTCACACAGTGCCTGGCACATAAAAAGTGCTTGATTAATGTTATATAACATAATTTATCATTTTTATTATTAAAACGTTAAACAGTCTGCATCAGAGTCTCAGGGGACCAAACACAAAATTGTGCAGATAATCCCTAGGATGTGTTACCACCTATACCTAAATCTTTGTCTCAGGTTTGGCTTTTGGGAAACCCACACCAAAACACTTCAACCAGTCAATTGATGTCCCTTGTCATTGTTTCCTCTTCTTTCAGAATTGAGCTGATAACATGTGTTCTTCCTGTGCCTCAGTGCACTCAGAATACAACTTAAGTAAGGCAGCATTCCTCCCCTTTGAAAGACTCCTTCAGGGAATTTCTGTTTGAGCTGTATGTTTGCTATATTACCTTACACCAACATCTTTACTTCACTCAGACTTGGTTTATACTTAGCTTCAAATGGGATATTAATATACATTCATTTATTCAACTGATTTTTGTAGAATACCTTTTAAATGCCTGATATAATGCTGGGATAGATGGTGAACAGATCTCACTCTCAACCTATAAAGAACTTATTATAGTTCATTGGTAAAGACTTACCAGGGATTGGAAAATTACAATGTTGTATAAAAACAGGGCACTAAAAGTCTAATTCACCATTCTGTAGGACAAAATACAGAAGGTTCTTAACCAGTTGCAGGAGTAGGAAAAGACTTTCTTGAAGAGACAACTTATAGGTTAGGCACTGAAGAAAAAGTAAGAGCTAACCAGACCTGCAAAGGTGTGGAGAAGTAAAAAGCTTTCCAAATATTGGAATAGCAGGGGCAAAGACCCAAGTGCTAAAGCCTCTGAAGAACATTTAGACAACAAAGTTCAATATAGATGGGATGTATCCCGACCTATGGGAAATTAAAATTCATGAGGAAGCACTTTGAAAAGTGAAATATGCTATATAAGTGTAAGGGATTATATCTCTAATAAATTCTCCCTGGTGAGTAAAAGTAAAAAAAAAAAAAAAAAATACAGGATTAAAAGTCTGTTTGATTTCAAACACATTTTTTATTTTTCCCTAAGCCATAGCAAAGCATCTAGTTAAGTTTGAATGCTTTTTATTTCTTCTAAATTTCCCCTTTTATTTGCACTGTGATATTTTGGTACCATTCTAGATATAAAAAAGATTGCATATAAGTGCTTTTCCCTATAGGGATTTCTGAAATTCAGTTACATTTGTATTTGGCCCAATTATCTAGTAAAAAGAAATGTTATGAGTGCTATACAGATTTATTCAGGACAAAGTTGTCGTAACTACATAAATAACAATCAGAAATTCATACATGATAGAATATCTCACTGATACGTAATTTACAAAAGATCAGAAGAGGAGAGTGAGGGGATTGACTATCTCCTAAGAGGAAAGTCAGTCTATCACAGATTTCCAGTTCCACGATTGGGGAAAGTGCCTTCTGATAATGAGGGACTGCTGCGGTGGATATGGAGCAGGGATTCTGAACACCAGTCCTCTAACAGGCTACATTAGTATCCCCTGGGTGGCTTTAAAATTGATCTTTCCCTTTGAGCTGATTCTGTTTCTGGGTCTGGATTCCTAGTGTAAGATCCAGGAATTTGGGGTTTAAAACTAAATATGGAAAAACACTGACAAAAGCTGCAACTTTTTTTATTGAAGTATAGTTGATTTACAATGTTGTGTTAATTTCTGCTGTACAGCAAAGTGATTCAGTTATACATATAAATACATTTTAAAATATTCTTTTCCATTTTGGTTTATCTCAGGATATAGAATGTATTTCCCTGTGCTATACAGTAGGACCTTGTTGTTTATCCATTCTATATGTAATAGTTTGTACCTGCTAACCCCAAATTCCCAAGTCCATCCCTCCCCGACCCAAAAGCTGCAACATTTTAAATCCTTCCAAATATAAAATATACTTGACTTTTGACAGCATCCCCCTCCGAGCCTCCAATTCTCTGGTGCCCATTGGTAGAATAGAGTCATCCTGCACTTGTGGGAACAGAGTTTCTAGATTCAAATGATACTCCCATCTAAAAAATTCAGAGTCTGAAAAGATTTGATGATGACATTCGAACCAGTCATAAGTTCATGTAAGGAGAAGGGGTGTGTCAGGGGAAAGCTCTGTAGCTCTCTGGGAAAATAACCTTCCATTGGTTTCTCTTGATGAGGCTAAGATTTTAGGAATGCACTCAGCTGTAGACTATTGTTTGTCATCTAAGTTGAGGCCTCAGTTTTGCAAGTGGTTTAATCATAATGGGCTCGCATCATTTCCTGAGATATGCAGAGATTTGTATCCTTTGAGGAGGAATTTATTGGTTAAGAAAATGAACACAGCTTAACACATATTTGAAGTAGTAGACTTTGTAACAATGAGGGGAGAATGACACAGATTAGAAAGCCAACAATAGCAATTTTAGGAAATATCTATCAAATGTTATAATTGCTATTACCAAACAAAAAAGCAACAAATAATGAAGATATTCTAACAAGACATGCTTTCATCATTGAGTTAAAAATAACATGAATGTTGGAAAGCTAACACAGCTTATTGAAGTATAGTGTATATAGAAAAGCTAGGGACCATTTATCATCTGACTGCATGAGGTCATGAAAATTGAAGTAAAATCAGGATTTTAGTTCAATATGGTGCAGATAATATTCATGGCCTTTCCATGGTTCCAAGGCTGTGGTTCTTTGTATACTCAAAGAATAATGTTTGAGGTCCTTAAATGTATAATAGGAAATGATATACTGTTGCATCAGGTAATAGGAAATGAGATAGATCAGCCTTTAGTGTGAGGATATATGTTAATCTTACTAGGACTTGGACTATGCTTAATTGTTACTATGATATGGACAGTGCCAGAGGCTTCAAATTCTTCTAGTGCCCTTGTTTGTCTCCCTGTTGATGTTGGGTTTCCCTAAGAACTTTTCAAATAGAGTCTGCATCTTTGCAGCCCTGTCAACTGTAATCAACTGCTAGTATACTGGAGCCCTATTGGTGTGGTGGTAAGATGACAGGAAAAGGAAGCTTTCCATAATTTTACAATGAAATCTCAGTCTCTTAGTGAGTGTTTCTTTGTGCTTTGGCATTCTCACATATTTCTCCAGTGCTCTTTGTCTTTTTTTTTTCCTCATCCTTGGGTGAGACAAAAAGGCTTAAGGGGACTTGAGTTGGAGGAGATCCCTTCCCCCAGCTGATCTAAGGCCTTAGTAAAGTATTTTCCCCCTGGAGAGTAAGCCCTACTTATGGAGGAGAAGGTAGCAGGCTTTTCACGATGATTACTCTTCCCCTCCCCATGCCAGAGCATTCAATGAGAGGATCTTTTTTTCAAGATCTTCAATGTACAAACCTAGTGGGGTTGCTGGATGTAAAACCCACAAAAGTTGGGGGCCACCTGTAAGACTGAGGCCCTTATGAATTTCCCAGGCTTATGCTAGTCTACATTCGGTCTCATCAATCCATCAAAATTACCATTTGCGTGTTTCTATCATTCATGACTCTAGCAAATTCTGCTTCACTTAAGCCAATCTCAGATGTGCCTATTTGGATTCACCCATTTTTCAATATTTCTTAATAGTGATGTGCCCTACAACCTCAGTTCTCTGATGTGTCCAAGAAGAGTTGGTGATTTTCCATTTGTTCAGTTTTCTTTTGTTTTAAGGGTGGGACTGACATTTTCCAACCTCTTTGTATGTTGGCTGTAAAATAGTAAGTCCCCATTATTTGGATTTAATAGACACTTCCTTAATGACTACTGACATTGGACATTTTTTTCATGTTTATTTGCTACTGGTATATCTTTGTTCCCTGAAATGTCTGTTCAATTTCTTTGCACATTTTCTTGGGTTATGTTATGAGGTGAATTGTGCCCCCCCCCCCACCAAATGCATATGTTAGAGTTTTAACCCCTAGTATCACAGAATGTCACTCTATTTGTTGTTTGGATCTTTTAAACCTTTCATTAAGGTTAAGTGAAGTTATGAGGGTCGTAACTAACCTGACATGACTGATTCTTACCAGAATAGATTAGGACACGGATGCAGACATAGGGATGACCGTGTGACAACACAGTGAGAAGGCAGCCATCTGCAAGCCAAAAAGAGACCTTTAAAGAAACCAAACCTGTAAACACCTTGATCTTGTACTTTGAGCCTCCAGAACTGTGAGATAGTTAACTTCTATTGTTTAAGCCAGCCAGTTTGTAGTATTTTGTTATGGCAGCCTTAGCAAACTAATACAGGTTACTTGCTATTGTTGGGTTGAATAAGGTCTCCTCCAAAATGAATGTCCACCCAGAACCTCAGAATATAACTTTATTTGGAAATAAGGTCTTTGCAGATGTAATTATTTTAGGATCTCAAGATGAAATTATTCTGGATTTAGACATGGCCTTAAATCCAATGACTTGTGTCTTTATGATAAGAGCAGAAGACAGTGACACACAGAGCAGAAGTCTACGTGAAGATGGAGGCAGAAATTAGAGTGATAGAAAGGGTTGTCTGTCAGCAACTTCCAAAATCTAAGAGAGAGGCATGGGAGAGTTTTTCCTTCAGGGCCTTCTGAAGGAACCAACCCTGCTGATACCTTGGTTTCAAACTTCTACCTTTTAGAGTTATGAGAGAATAAATGCCTCTTGTTTTAAGCTACCAGTTGGTGGTAATTTATTATGGCAACCCTAGGAAACTAATACACTTTGCCTTACTGAATTTTTAGAATTTCTTTATGTGTAACTCCACTCATATCTTATACAAAATCACATGGAAATGGCTGATACCAATGGGCACAGATATATAATTCCCTCTGGGAGGGACAGTAAATAATTGGTGATAATAAATGTAGTCCATCACACTCAGTTTTATACTTTTATATACATACTTATAGACATCTAATTATAAACTTTTACTTCTATACTAATATATTATGGATATCTCAGACATACAGAAACATTTAATGGATAAGGCTAGATTACATAAAAATGTAATGATGTTTATTAATGCTATAAAATCCATATGTTCTCACTCTGTGGTTAAATATGCTATATTATGTATCATACTTTATTAAAATTTTGATATAATAAGTTTGTGATATTACATTTAAAGTTCTAATATCCACGTTTTACTTATGTCCATAGCTGGTTTTACTGGTGATCATAAATGCAAAAGATATATAAGAAGTTACATATACCCAAATGGAAGACCAGTATCATTTGCTGTGTTCTCTACATCATGGGTCTTCTTCAGTTTTATATCCTGTTATGCAAAAGTTTCTCTCAAACATGTTGACTTTTACATTTACCACAGCTAAGAAAACCAGCTGCAACTCTTCATTTGGAAGATTTTAACATAGGGTAGAATATTTGATTCCAAATTTGCTGCCTTTTTTCCCCCATGGGACACACCTGTTAGTTCTTATTTTTGAACTTAAACATAGTTTTAAGTATTAAATTCCCTAATGATGGAAACATTTTCAAAAATACATTTAAAAAAATTACTTTCTACATAACAAATTTCTCCAGAAAAGCACTGCCGTATCTTATTATTTGTAAAAAATGTTTCCCTTGCTTTGAAGGGAATGATTAATATCCCTTTTCTCTTTTAAAGTCTCTGTTGCATACTCCTGCCTTGTCACTTGTCACCACATACCATGTCAGCAAATGCGGAATGGTACTGTTTTGTAAACTCATCTAAAGTTCTATATGAACAGTTAACCAGCATCCCTGTCTAAGACTAAAAATCTTCCTGGTAACACTTTATCTCATTACAAAGCATTATAAAGCATGGTAATAATTATTGTTCATTTTCAATTAACCATATGAATAATATCATAAAAACTTCTGATTTTAAATTATGTGTTGGCATTTGATTACCTTACATTATGAACTGAATACATTTCATATATTCATAAATTTAATTTATAAATTTTACTTTATAACCAAGGCAGATAAATCAATATATCATAAGTTTTATTTTTAAACTCAAATTTTCTTGGTAAAATTTCTATCAAACTTGATTAGATTGTTCTTGTTTTAACCTCATAATATTTCCAGTGAAGAATTATAATAAGGTGTCTTGTCAGCACCATGATTTTCTTTTTATTCACTTGTGCTTATATGAAATATGTCTTTATAGGAATTTTTAAAAGGCAAACTTGTATTCTGTGAGGGTCAGTTTCATTAAGTTGTGGTATGGAGGTGATATGATATGTAAATGTACATAATCTGGAATATATTGCAGTAGGCTTCAAGTGAGTGACAATGCAACTGTCACTGTGCTGCACTCCAGGCCTTCCATAGGGTATGAGATGGCTTGTCTGTGACAGGTGACCATCCCTCATACAGACTGAGACAAAGGCTTGTTGGTGTCAGATTTAAACAAATTATCAAAAGATTTTGTGGTATTCTTTCTCACACCAACTGTTGACTTTCACACCTTGACAATGTTTTATAATTCAGTTTTGATCACTATGCTTTTAGAGGAAATTTCAAATTGCCTCCCTTACCAGATCTTCTCCTACAAGATCAGTTCTGATCAGTTCCTTATCCCTTATTCTGGTCAATACTATAGGGAAAAAAATAAAATAAAATAAAATAAAATAAAATAAAATAATATATATATATATATATATATATGATGGAGGCAGAGAGAGAGAGACACAGCTGAAGAAACAAAGTCCATCTTTAGTTTGAATTTCACATCATCTTTGTAAATGATTTTATATTTAAAATCATCTCCTAAGAAATTTTGTCTTAGTTTTAAAATTGTTACAGTGGCCTATTTTAACAGCTTTAATATTTGGTTCATACACCATACAATTATTCTACTTAAAGTCTGCAGTTCAAAGGCTTTTAGTACATTTACAAAGTTGTGCAACTATCATTACCATGTAATTTAAAAATATTTTTATCATCCTCCCCGAAAAACCCTTTAGACATTAGTAGTCACTACCCATGCCCCCACCTCCCACCCCCAGGCATAGGCAACCACTAATCTACTTATTCTCTCTATAGATTTGCCTATTCTGGACATTTCATATAAATAGAATCATACAATATATGTTCTTTTGTAACTGGTATCTTTTGCTTAGCATACTCTTTTGAAGGTTCTTCCATGCCATAGGAGGTGTTGGTACTCCATTTCTTTTGACTGCTAAATAATATTTCATTGTATGAATAGACTGTATTTTGGAGACATTCATCACTTGGTGGCCATTTGGCTTATTTCCATTTTTTGGCTATTATGAATAATGTTGTTATAAACATTTATGTATAATTATTTATGTGGACATGTGTTTTCATTTCTGATAGTATATACTTAGGAATGGAATTACTGGATCATGGATAGCAGCTCTGTATTTAACAGTTTGAAGAGCTACCATCCTGTTTTCCAAATACACAAAATGTATGATGATTCCAATTTCTCTGCATCCTCATCAATGCTTATTATTTTCTATCTTTTTTTATTGTAGCCATCCTAGTGTGTGTGAAGTGACATCTCACTGGAGGTTTGATTTGCATTTCCTTAATGGCTAATAATTTTGTGCATCTCTTCATAGCTTATTGGATATTTGTATGTCTTCTTTGAATAAATACCTATTCATATCCATTGTCCATTTTTATTGAGATATGTATCTTTTCATTATTGAGTTTTAAGTGTTCTTTTTATATTCTGATTAAATTACCTTATCAGATACATGACTTGTATTTCCTACTTTCTGTGGGTTTTCTTTTTACTTTCACCTTTCACTTTCTTTTAACTTTTTTTGTGGGTCTGAAATTCCAAAGGTTTTTAATTTTGATGAAACCCAATTTATCAGTGTTTTTGTTTTGTCACTTGCGCTTTTAGTGTCATATCTAAGAAACTATTGACTAACACATGGTCATGAAAATTTACTTCTATGTTTTCTTCTAAGAATACTACAGTTTTAGCTCTTATGTTTAGGTCTATAATTTAGTTGCAGTTATTTTTTGGTATGTTAAAAACAGGGTCAAAATTGTTTCTTTTGCATATAGATAACTTAGTTGCCCTTGCACCATTTGTTGAAAAAACTCTTCTTTGCTCCAATGAATTATCTTGACACTACTTCAAAAATCAATTGAAAATAAAATAAGGGTTTATTTTTGGACTCAATTTTTTTCATTGATGTATGTATCTACCCATATGCTTACATGAGTATTGTAGTTTTGCAATACATTTTGATCTCGGGAAACATGAGGCCTCCAACTTTTTCCTTCTTTTTCACGATGATTTTGGCTATTCTGTGTCCCTTGCATTTCCATATAAATTTGAAAATCAACTTGTCAATTTCTGCAAAAAAGAAATCTAGAAACTTAATAGGAAGTTTTTGAATCTGTAGATCAATTTGGGAGTATATTATCTTAATAATATAAATCTTCTGGTCCATGAATAGGGATTTTTTTTCCATTTTTTGTCATAAATGTTTTATAGTTTTCCGACTGTAAGTCATGAACTTCTTTTCTTAAATTTGTTCCTAATTATTCTTTTGATTTTAATCTTGATAGTATTTTGATAGAGCTAGACATTCAGTTTTAATATAAAATTTGTATTCTGGACTTGCAGACATACAAACACACAGTACACTCTCACTAATTTATCTCATAATTTTACATTTCTGAGTAAGCTACATGAATAATTTGCATGAAGAGTGAACTGCATTAAGAACAAATTCAAATGAACTCTATTTTGGGAGAGTTGAAGCTAGACTAAGCATAGCAGCAGTTGATACTTAGCTTTAAGCAATTTAAAGATGGAAATTAGTGATTTGTAATTTTTTAATTATTCAATTAATGAAATTATTCAATTAGTGGAATGTAAATATAGCTGTTACTGTTTACAATAACATTTTGGCTGGCAAAAGATGATAGTTGATTTGAGCAAAATACTTAGAAAAAAAATGAATCAAATGAGAATCAGTTTTGTGTTCTTTCCTGTGGTAGGCAGAAAAAATGCCTCCTCCAAAGTATATTAATTTCCAAATCCCTGGATCAAGTGAATATTGCGTTCTATGGTAAAAGATTAAATATTACCTTATATGGCAAAATGTGATAGTTAAGGATTTTAAGAGGAGGAACTTATTCATGTGGGCCTTAAATCCAATGACAAGTGCCCTTAACAAGGGATGGAAGAGGATAAGACACAAAGAGGAGAAGGCAATGTGAAGACAGGGTTAGAAACTGGAGTAATATGGCCACAGGCCAAGGAAAAGGAATGTCAACAGCCACCAGAATTAGGAAAAATCAAGGGAAGATTCTCTTAGAGGCTCCAGAGCAACACCTTGATCTCAGAATTTTAGCCTCTAAAACTATGAAAAAATTAATTTCTGTTGTTCTAAGTTACAAAGTTGGTAGGAATTTGTCACAGCAGTTCTAGGAAATGAATACATATTTTCTCAGAAATATTTGATCTAGATCCTAACATTTCTGTTTCCAGATTTAAATTTTAAAAAATAGTTATTTATGCAGCATGTAAAGTACTAAATTAGTTGTTTACACATAATCAAAGAGATTTACTATTTTAAATTGAATTATGAATATTTAATATAAATATGATTTCTCAAGGATAAGCTTCTGCCTTTTTAAAAAACATAGTTAAATTCAAAATTCGAAAAGGCATTGCTACATATACATGCAAGTTTTGGTATGGCTTTGTGAAATTTACAGCATTGAGAAATAATTTAATAATAACAAGGATTGTGAAACATTAATTAACCCATTCTGCTGGCCACTTTGTGTATTGGCAAAATAACTGAGTTAATATTTTTCGAGAAACAGATATTGATATCTGTAAAAATATAGTTATCTTTCTATACTAAACATAACTGCTACCATATTGGCTAAGTCCATGTTCAAATTTCAGATTATAATATTGATGACTTCCATAGGAAAGAAGATTTAGAGAATATTAGTTTATGTAGCCCTTAGAATTCTATGCCATGTGTATCTTAGTATAAAATCCTAGATACAAATTTTTTTTAAAAAATATTAATAGTAGAATAAAAAAGAAAGTATATTATTATTTTAGAATTTTATGTTTAAATGTTCAGTCTTAATATTTTTATATTTTATTATAAATTAATATTTTTCTTTGATTTAGATAATAAAAACAAATTAACTAACATGTGACTATCTTAATTTTTATCTAAGTTAAAATTCATATAGACATACTCTAAGCCTCATAAAAATTTAATTCAGATTACGTGAAAAAGAATGGTAATTTTAAAAAACATCTTTCTGACTAGATATGATTCCTTTTTTTCATAATAAATATTTAGACCTGTATAAACCTACAAAGCTCCAAGAGATATTTTTGCACCAAATTGTTTTGATTTTTACATTCATATTTCGTTTTTTTTAAGTATATTGCAGTGGAATATGAAACTGTGGAGGAAGGAAAACATTTTAATCTTGAAATCAGAGCTTCAATCTGCTCTTCGTTCTGTCTCCAGAGCTCAGAACCCTGGCGCAGTTAATCCTATAACCATACAGTCTAGTGCCAATATCCAATTATGAGCAATCACTTCAGATAGGCCACATACAAAATGGTGACCCTTTTTCAACAGTCTTTCCCTTTTCCCTCTAGGTAATGTTTACAAATCTTCATTACTTTCTTTAGGTCTTCCACTCAAATTCTTTCTTTCTACTCACTGTAACTTCCTTCTTCTCTACCCATAAGCATTTGCACCTTTGTATTCATTATTTCTTTCTCCTCTTCCAGTACAGGAAAGAAACTATTAAGATTATACCTTCAAATGCTAATGCTAATCCAAGTTATCTCTCTTCTTCACATATGACACGCTCTCTCTGATCTCTTTCTCTCCCTGATGTGCTTTTCCTAGAATTTTGTGTTTCCTCAAATTTCCATCATTAGACTTCTGCTTCACTGTATTGGTTATTTTGGCAAGCTTTCCCAGTGCTAAATTTGTAATACTACCTACCATGTTCATAATTCCTAACCTGTATCTCCAAGACTGACCTCCCTCATGACTTGCATGTTAGTACATCAAATTGCTTGCTGAATTTCCTCACTTGGGTATCTCATAAACTCAGCATGTTCAATACATAGTTCTTCATAGTTGCCCTTAGAAGTCATCCTTTTCTCTCTTCTATATCAGGTAACTTCAACCTAGTAACTCAAGTTTAAAATAATGCTACTGACCTATGCTCCTCCTTATCTCTAAATGTTCATTAAGATTCTAAACAAGTCTTGTTTCATCTAAGTAATAGACTACTAAAATTGCTTCTTTACATTCTTTCTGTATCATAGATTTTTGTGAGGATTAATTGAGGTAATTAATGCAAAGTACTTAAAATAGAGTCTGGCTGATAATATAATGTCAAGAAATGTTAGCTTGCACCAGTATAATTTTTAGCATAATTATTATTTTTTAAATGTACTGAATGGAGTTATTCAAAACCAAAGTGAGCAAACCTGAACTAGGCAGAGGAAACAATAAAAGCAAAGCTAGAATATAATAAAGGTGAAATGTAGAGAAGAGAAGTAGATGATTCAATGTTATTGTATTATAAAGTATTTTCCAGAGAGAAGATGGAGACAAGGTTGGAAAAACAGGTTGAGGTCAAGTTTTAAGGTGTCCAGAAATTCACAGTAATAAATGAGAACAGCAAAAATGTAAAACTCCCAATGAAAGTGGAAACACCTGGAATGACATGGTAAAGACCTCAAATAGATGTTCCTTCACAAAAGCAATGATGATATTGGCAAAAATGGCCAAAATCAACATTTTTCCAAACTCTGGAGATCAATCAAAGCTTTGGAACAATCTGAAGGGCACTTATTCCAGAAAAATGACTGAATTGTAGTAAGAACAGTGATTTTGTGGAGTTTCCACTTGCCCTATTTCTGTCATCCTGTCTCCGATTCCATGGTAGATTTGAAACTTGTAGCCTGGGAGAACACTGGAGGAGGGAGAACAGGTTTGGAACCCTCTAAAAAGTCCCATCTTTATAGAATTTTTCTAAATTATCGCTTTGACACCTCTGTGGACAAGCCTCATTGGATTTATCTTTAATTGACTTGATAAGATTTTGCTCAGTGGGAAAGCTCTATTCTTAAGAATTTTATCAAAGCATTGATACCAG
Organism: Eschrichtius robustus; assembly: GCF_028021215.1. Lineage (NCBI taxonomy): Eukaryota > Metazoa > Chordata > Mammalia > Artiodactyla > Eschrichtiidae > Eschrichtius > Eschrichtius robustus. The sequence goes on from NC_090827.1 coordinate 73,884,656, forward strand.
TTGGGGCAAACAAGAAGCTGACCAAAGCTGGGGATATAATGGCTCTTAAAACCTCTAACATATTCCTGGAAATCTAGCGACCATGTGCATATACAGGGCTGTGTATATGCTGAGGAAATACCTGAGGCTTTAATCTCTCATATCTCTCTGACCTTGAGTCTCCAAGTAAGCAGGAAATGAAGGCTAAGGCAAAATTGTGAGCTGTAGGAGTTTTGAAGTCTTACCCAATTCAATGAGCCCCTCAGCAATGGGTCAGAGACTAATTAGTAAAATGTATTAAGGAAATGTCTGTCTAATTATCAGCTGACCACTAAACTTACAGAAGAGTGACTTCAGTGGTCTCTAAAGACAATAGAGACTAGTATAGGAAAGTCACTAAACCAATAAATAACAAAGAAAACAAGCCTTAGAGGGGAGGAAGAGGATATGACTTCCAGCTTTTCAATATTATCTTATTTAAGATATCCAGTTTAAAAAATACATGAAGCATGCTAAGAAACAAGAAGGAATACATATTAAGACTATATAAACACTGTCCCAGAACAAGCCCATAATTTGGATTAACTAGATAAAAACTTTAAAGTAGTTATTATAAATATGTCCAAAGAACTAAAAACAGAAAGCATGAGAACAATGTCTCACAAATAAAAAATATCAGTAAAGAGATAAAAATTATTTTAAAAAAAATTCTGGAGTTGAAAACTACAATAACTGAATTGATTTGAGCTGCCAAAAACAAAGAATTGGCAAACTTGGAGATAGGTCAATTGTGATATCCAGTCTGAGGAACAGAAAAAGAAAAGGATAAAGAAGCATCATTGAGGAAGTAGAGAAATCAGAAGTTTCAAAAATTTTAATTGGATTGTAAAAAGATACAGTTACATTGGGAAAGTTTGTCATTTCCTCAAAAAGTTAAGTATAGTATTACTACATGACCCAGTAAATCTACGCCTTGGGTATAAACCCAAGAGAAATTGGAGCATATGCCTACACCACAACTTTTACATGGATGTTCATAGCAGCACTACTCTTAATGGTACAAAAGAAGATACAACCCAAATGTCCATCAGCTAATCAATGGATAAACAAAGTGGTATATACAAACAATGCAGTATTATTTGCCATTAAATTGAAGTACTAATACATGTTACATCATGGATGAACACAGTATGCTAAATTAAAGAAGCCAATGAAAAAAGAACACTATCGTACAATTCCATTTACATGAAATTTCCAGAGCAGGGAAATACATATAGAAAGTAGATTCATGGTTGCCAGGAGTTAGGGAGATAAGGGAATGAGAATTAACTGCAAATGGATATGAGGATTCTTTTTGTAGTAGTGCATATACTCTGGAATTATAGTGTGATGGCTGCACATCTCTATGTGCACACTAAAAACACTGAATTATACACTTTAGGGGAGAATTTTATGCTTTGTGAACTTATCTCAATAAATTTTTTTTGAATTTTATTTTATTTATTTATTTTTATACAGCAGGTTCTTATTAGATCTGTTTTATACATATTTGTGTATATATGTCAATCCCAATCTCCCAATTCATCCCACCACCACCACCCCATCCCCGATTTCCCCCCTTGGTGTGCATAGGTTTGTTCTCTATATCTGGGTCTCTATTTTTTCCTTGCAAACTGGTTCATCTGTACCATTTTTCTAGATTCAACATATATGCGTTAATATACAATATTTGTTTTTCACTTTCTGACACACTTCACTCTGTGTGACAGTCTCTAGGTCCAACCGTGTCTCTACAAATGATCCAATTTCATTCCTTTTTATGGCTGAGTAATATTCCATTGTATATATGTACCACTTCTTCTTTATCCATTCGTCTATCGATGGGCATTTAGGTTGCTTCCATGACCTGGCTATTGTAAATAGTGCTGCAATGAACATTGGGGTGCATGTGGCTTATGAATTATGGTTTTCTCTGGGTATAAGCCCAATAGTGGGTTTGCTGGGTAATATGGTAATTCTATTTTCAGCTTTTTAAGGGACCTCCATACTGTTCTCCATAGTGGCTGTATCAATTTACATTCCCACCAACAGTGCAAGAGGGTTCCCTTTTCTCCACACCCTCTCCAGGATTTGTTGTTTGTAGATTTTCTGATGATGCCCATTCTAACTGGTGTGAGGTGATACCTCATTGTAATTTTGATTTGCAGTTCTCTAATAATTAATGATATTGAACAGCTTTTCACATGCCTCTTGGCCATCTGTATGTCTTCTTTGGAGAAATGTCTATTTAGGTCTTCTGCCCATTTTTGGATTGGGTTGTTTGTTTTTTTAATATTGAGATGCATGAGCTGTTTATATATTTTGGAAATTAATCCTTTGTCAGTTGATTCATTTGTAAATATTTTCTCCCATTCTGAGGGTTGTCTTTTCGTCTTGTTTATAGTTTCCTTTCCTGTGCAAAAGCTTTAAAGTTTCATTAGGTCCCATTTGTTTATTTTTGTTTTTATTTCCATTACTCTGGGAGGTGGGTCAAAAAAAATCTTGCCGTGCTTTATGTCAGAGTGTTCTTCATATGTTTTCCTCCGAGAGTCTTATAGTGTCCATTCTTACATTTAAGACTTTAATCCATTTTGAGTTTATTTTTGTGTATGATGTTAGGGAGTGTTCTAATTTCTTCTTTTACATGTAGCTGTCCAGTTTTCCCAGCACCACTTATTGAAGAGACTGTCTTTTCTCCACTGTATATCCTTGCCTCCTTTGTCATAGATTAGTTGACCATAGGTGTATGGGTTTATCTCTTAGGTTTCTATCCTGTTCCATTGATCTATATTTCTGTTTTTGTGCCAGTACCATATTGTCTTGATTACTGTAGCTTTGTAGTATAGTCTGAAGTCAGAGAGTCTGATTCCTCCAGCTTCATTTTTTTCCCTCAAGATTGCTTTGGCTATTCAGGGTCTTTTGTGTTTCCCTACAAAGTTTACGATTTTTTTGTTCCTGTTCTGTAAAAATACCATTGGTAATTTGATAGGGATTGCATTGAATCTGTAGATTGCTTTGGGTAGTATAGTCATTTTCACAATATTGATTCTTCCAACCCAAGAACATGGTATATCTCTCAATCTGTATGTGTCATCTTTGATTTCTTTCATCAGTGGCCAATAGTTTTCTGAGTACAGACCTTTTACCTCCTTAGGTAGGTTTATTTCTAGGTATTTCATTTTTGTTGCAATGGAGAATGGGATTGTTTCCTTAATCTCTCTTTCTGATCTTTCATTGTTAGTGTATAGGAATGCAAAGATTTCGCTGCATTAATTGTGTATCGTGCAACTTTACCAAATTCACTGATTAGCTCTAGTAGTTTTCTGGTGGCATCTTTAGGATTATCTATGTACAGTATCATGTCATCTGCAAACAGTGACAGTTTTACTTCTTTTCCAATTTGTATTCCTTTTATTTCTTTTTCTTCTCTGATTGCCATTGATAGGACTTCCAAAACTATGTTGAATGAAAGTGGTGAGAGTGGACATCCTTGTCTTGTTCCTGATCTTACAGGAAATGCTTTCAATGTTTGCTGTGGGTTTGTCATATATGGCCTTTATTATGTTGAGGTAGGTTCCCTCTATGCCCCCTTTCTGGAGAGTATTTATCATAGATGGGTGTTGAATTTTGTCAAAAGCTTTTTCTGCATCTATTGAGATGATCATATGGTTTTTATTCTTCAGTTTGTTAATATGGTGTATTGCATTGATTGATTTGTCTATATTGAAGAATCCTTGCATCCCTGGGATAAATCTCACTTGATCATGGTTTATGATCCTTGTAATGTGTTGTTGGATTCTGTTTGCTAGTATTTTGTTGAGGATTTTTGCATCTATATTCATCAGTGATATTGGCCTGTAGTTTTCTTTTTTGTGACATCTTTGCCTGGTTTTCATATCGGGGTGATGGTGGCCTCGTAGAATGAGTTTGGGAGTGTTCCCTCCTCTGCAGTTTTTTGGAACAGTTTGAGAAGGATGGGTGTTAGCTCTTCTCTAAATGTTTGATGGAATTCACCTGTGAAGCCACTCCAGCTTTCTTTTGATTTCCACTTTCATGGAATATCTTTTTCCATCCCCTCATTTTCAGTCTGTGTGTGTCCCCAGGTCTGAAGTGGGTCTCTTGTAGACAGCATATATATGTGTCTTGGTTTTGTATCCATTCAGGAAGCCTGTGTCTTTTGTTTGGAACATTTAATCCATTCACATTTAAGAAAATTATCAATATGTATGTTCCTATTACCATTTTCTTAATTGTTTTGGGTTTGTTTTTGTAGGTCCTTTTCTTCTCTTGTCTTTCTCACTTAGAGAAGTTCCTTTAGCATTTGTTGTAGAGCTGGTTTGGTGGTGCTGAATTCTCTTAGCTTTTGCTTCTCTGTAAGGCTTTCGATTTCTCCATCGAATTGGAATGAGATCCTTGCTCGGTAGAGTAATCTTGGTTGTAGGTTCTTCCCTTTCATCACTTTAAATATGTCGTGCCACACCCTTCTGGCTTGTAGAGTTTCTGCTGAGAAATCAGCTGTTAACCTTACGGGAGTTCCCTTGTATGTTATTTGTTGTTTTTCCGTTGTTGCTTTTAATAATTTTTCTTTGTCTTTAATTTTTGTCAGTTTGATTACTTTGCATCTCGGTGTGTTTCTCCTTGGGTTTATCCTGCCTGGGACTCTCTGCACTTCCTGGACTTGGGTGGATATTTCCTTTCCCATGTTAGGGAAGTTTTCCACCATAACCTCTTCAAATATGTTCTTGGGTCCTTTCTTCCTCTCTTCTCCTTCTCGGACCCCTATAATACAAATGTTTTTGCGTTTAATGTTGTCCCAGAGGTCTCTTAGGCTGTCTTCATTTCTTTTCATTCTTTTTTCTTTATTCTGTTCTGTGGCAGTGATTTACACTATTCTGTCTTCAAGGTTATTTATTCGTTCTTCTGCCTCAGTTATGCTGCTATTGATTCCTTCTAGTGTATTTTTCATTTCACTTATTGTATTATTTATCTCTGTTTTTTTGTTCTTTAATTCTTCCTGGTGTTTGTTGTTTAATTCTTCTAGGTCTTTGTTAGACATTTCTTGCATCATCTCGATCTTTGCCTCCATTCTTTTTCTGAGGTCCTGGATCATCTTCATTATCATTATTCTGAATTCTTTTTCTGGAAGTTTGCCTATCTCCACTTCATTTAGTTGTTTTTCTGTGGTTTTATCTTGTCCCTTCATCTGGTACATAGTCTTCTGCCTTTTCATTTTGTGTATCTTTCTGTGAATGTGGTTTTTGTTCCACAGGCTGCAGGATTATAGTTCTTCTTGCTTCTGCTGTCTGCCCTCTGGTGGATGAGGCTATCTAAGAGGCTTGTGCAAGCTTCCTGATGGGAGGGACTGGTGGTCGGTAGTGCTGGCTGTTGCTCTGGTGGGCAGAGCTCAGTAAAACTTTAATCCCCATTGTCTGCTGATGGGTGGGGCTGAGTGCCCTCCTGGTTGGTTGTTTGGCCTGAGGTGACCCAGCACTTGAGCCTACAGGCTCTTTGGTGGGGCTAGTGGTGGACTCTGGGCGGGCTCATGCCAGGGAGTACTTCCCAGAAATTCTGCTGCCAGTGTCCTTATCCCTGTGGTGAGCAATAACCCCCCCACCCACCACGCCTCTTCAGGAGACCCTCATCACTAGCAGGTAGGTCTGGTTCAGTCTCCTATGGGGTCACTGCTCCTTCCCCCTGGATCCTCATGAGCACACTACTTTGTGTGTGCCCTCCAAGAGTGGATTCTCTGTTTCCCCCGTCCTGTCGAAGACCTACAATCAAATTCTGCTAGCCTTCAGAGTCTGATTCTCTGGGAATTCTTCCTCCAGTTGCCGGACCCCCGGGTTGGCAAGGCTGACATGGGGCTCAGAACCTTCACTTCAGTGGGTGGACTTCTGTGGTATAATTGTTCTCCAGTTTGTGAGTCACCCACCCAGCAGTTATGGGATTTGATTTTATTGTGATTGCGCCCCTCCTACTGTCTCATTGCGACTTCTCCTTTGTCTTTGGATGTGGGGTATCTTTTTTGGTGAGTTTCAGTGTCTTCCCGTCAGTGATTGTTCAGCAATTAGTAGTGATTCCAGTGTTCTTGCAAGAGGGAGTGAGCACATGTCCTTCTATTCCACCATCTTGAACCAATGTCCTCAATAAAATTTGAATTTAAAAAATCCTAATGAACACTGACAGCTTTGTCAGAAACTGAGTGCCAATTTTCAGTTTATTAATTTATATTAAAGTATTTATAATTTATATATAAATTTATATATAATATTATATATTATAATGTATATTATATATACATACACAATAAGGCAAAATTTAGTATACGAAGGAAATGAGTAATATTAGATCTTGGTATTTGTTCCTTGCATGTAATATGCTTTAAAGAAACATTTTTTCATGCTTTGCACAGTTATATGATATATATATATTTTTAAAAAAGAAACTGAAAGCACGCTTCTAAAAAAAATTACCTTGTCTCCCTCTCTCTCTCTCTGTCTCTATCTCTAGCTTGATGTTTTGTGTGTTTGTGTATGTGCATATGTTAATAACACTAAAGAATGAACAGCAATAAAATGGGTGAATAAATTTTATATATGTGAACAACTTTGGAGTAAAATAATTTGTATATAAAAAAGAGTACATACCACATGTTGCAATTTATATATATATTATAAAGAAGCAGAAGTAACTATTCCATTCTTTGAATGTAGGATAATGATTCTCTTGTAGGGCATAGGGTCTGGAAACCTGGACTTTGTGGTGCTGGTAATATTCTCTTTCTTAATCTGGGTGTTGGTTTTATAGTTGTGATAGTTCACGAAAATTCATTGAGCTGTTCATTTATGGATATGTAAACTTTCCTGTATATACATTATACTTCAAAGAAAAGTTTTGAAAGAATAATTATATGTTGCCACATAATTTACTTAGTGTTTATACCACAGAATTAAGTAGAAAATTAAGAGAAATATACGTAAGAATTACAAACTGTTCAACATCAATTAAGTAAGCTAGGCAGGCATACAAATAATTGACTGTATAAATTTATTTAAATAATATGTAATGGTTAAATCAAAATATTAAGGACAATAATGATTATAGCTTATCTTCTTCTTCCCATTATGACAGTGTCAATGAATAATATGAATTTGAAGGGGTGGACAGGGAAAACCTTATGACTTTTTCATATGATTTTTCTTCTGCAGTGAACTTAATATATTTCTTTTCATGATAGGCTTATTAGTAATTGCATCAATAATTTAATAATATATTCAACTCAGAGGCAGGTGTTTATATATTTGGATGCTTTCTTTAGCGTATAGACATGCTCAATTTTTCTGAATCTTGGACATCTGAGAATATTTGATTTCTCAACAACTCCAGGGTTCTGAACATTTCTAGGGTTATCAAAATCTTTCTATTTTTTTAGGAAAGACTACAGCATGTTTGGCTAAATGATTCTGGAAAGAACATAATATAATATGAGTTGATGCCTCTGATAGATTGATAACATACAGGAAGCTTTGGTACATATATTGAATATAGAATATTATAAATTTAAGGCCAATTTGTATTTTATTTCTCCTAGTAGCTCTAAACCCCCAAAATAGCTATGATACATTATGCTACTGTGACATTGCAACAGAGTCACCAGCTTCATTTCTTCAGTATGCATATAAATCAGAAGGGACACTTTAATATTGCTCAGGTATTTACAAGTAACTACAGTATCCACCAGCTATTCTATTTCCAAGGCAAATGTGTTTTGCCACATCTTACCCTTTCCCGGTAGAATGAGGCATTTGCTATAATCACTCAGGGAATACAGAGCTAGGTTTTATACCTCAGAGTTGCAAATGTTTTTTAATTTAGACTCATAATAAAGAAAAGGCATATAAAAATTTCAGACAACATACACAATGTGAAAGTGCCTTTCTAATGAAAGATTATCACTAGGGGGTGATTGTAATTGTCTCTCATATGCAAAAACTGTCTTTCAAACAAAGACTTAGGGGTGTTGGGAAGAAGTTACCAAGTGAACTCACTTGCAGGTACTTGAGGAGAGTGCAGAGCAGTTTATTAATTCCTCAACCAATTTGAACTCAATCATATTTTTTCGTGGATGGTAGCTAACTGCAATTTAGTAGATAAAATGAACTCATTCCTGTCTGTAACTCCACTTCAGCGCGTAAGAAGCACACATCAGAAAATGTGTATGCATCTGTGTATGACTGACGAAGATAAGTGCCAGTTCATTTCTTTTGTAGGCCATCCACAAGCCTATTTTGTATGAATGGAAATGACCCAATCTGTACCTGTAGGTCAAGCATTTTGCCATCATCTTTCTTATAGGTCCACAGCCTACCACCATTCCCACCTCAAAGCAGATGTTTGAGTTAATGTTGGCTGAATAATTTAATAGCTTACTTGCTGCTATTATTGAAACACTTATTATTAATATTTTATACAGCCTTAACATAAAATGCACTGTTTCCCATTTACATGTTTAAAATAAGAGAACTCCTCAAAGATTATTGTTAGAATGACTGTTTTGACAAAGTTGGAAGAATTTAATTCATAAATTAATTTTAAGAGTTTTTGAAGCTGGAGTTTTCTTGATCTTAGCAGAAAGGGTCAGGGACAGTTTGTGACACAACTGTCACCTGGATGACTGACAGAAATTGAAAGCACCACTGGCTGAAAGATGCATCCTGTTTTCAAAGAAGTTAAAATGAAAAATTTAAAAATGAATTGATGAAAAAGGATGGATACAAATTGGCTTTTCTGTAGGAAAAATAGTACGAAATGTATGTTGACTTTTGCCCCCTTTCATGTCACCTCCTTTATGCCCATGTGGCTGAAGGTCCTGTCTGCTTTTGATGATCTTCCACTGGCTTTGTCCCCAAACGCTCTTTGCTATTCAATTAGTCTCATTACTATACTCACCCTCCCAAGCTCAGTCTAGTGTTGTCAAACTTAACTGTTTTATAAGGCTCTGTTCTAGTTTTTACTTTTTTTTATTTAAAAAATCTCGTTTATTCCCAAAACCATGGTAAGGCTTCATGAGAGACTAGTGAGTACAATTTTTAAGGAATACTTTGACAATCTAGCCAGGCAGTTATATAACTCAGCTCCATGTAGAATAACTAACACTGAATGGGTGCTTCTTGAACCATTTTTGAGGACCAACTCATGCCCAGTGTTATGGCAAAGACTCCGGACTCAGAGAGGAGCAAGATAGTCATATGTCCTGAAACCATGGACTTTATATTCTAGCATGACAAATTTCTGACACATCACATTTAAAGCTCTTCTTTTAAAAAGATATTATTTATTTATTATTTATTGCTTTAAAATGCAATAGCAATATATGCATAAGGTAAAAATTCAAATGTACAAGCATTTAAGTATTATGTTAAATCTATTTTATTCATTCTCCAGTGGAAACTAGCTTTAAATGCTTTGGTGTATATTCCTAGGTGTCTCTCTCTCTCTCTCTCTCTCTCTTCCTCCTTCCCCCCTTCCCTCCCATCTCTCTGTCCTCTCACAAACACACAATTTTTCAGAAGAAATATTACTTTTCTATCTATATATCTTATTGTATACTTATTTCTGTATAGTATTTTTCTTCCCAGGTTTATTTAGCAACACTTCATTATGCAGTTATCTCTATGTCAGTACTTATTAATTTATAATATCACTGTTTTTAATGGTTTTATAATGTTTCATAGTATAGTGGATACCCTCATCATGATATATTTACTTTTTGGATTGTTTACAATTTTCCTTATAAAAGGTATGCTTCAGTGGCCATTGCTGATCATAAATCTTTGGCTACATGTCAAAGGCTTCTGTAGTATAGAGCATTAGTAGTAAAATTATCAGCCAAAGGATATGTTTGACATTTTGTTACACAGTGTCCATTAGCCTTTATAAATGCTATATACTTTATACTTCCATCAGAGGGTATGAAAATATTGATTGCTGATGCTCTTACAGATATGAGATATTACCATTATTTTTATTGATCGATTGATATATTTTTCTTAGTCAACAAAAAGTGAACTTTGTTTTCTCTAACATATGTATTATTATTACTGTTGAAGTCCTACTACTAGTTTATATTCTTAGGCTACGATTTATGTTCCTACTGAGAACTGACACTTCACTTTTATCACATGTGGTTTTCTATTGATTTTTAAAATTTTTGAGGATATTTATATATTATATGTATCAAGCAATTATTTCCATTTCCCAGGAATAATACAGACAATCCAAGTAATTATCATTTATTGCCTATCTATTATGGGTCAAGAGCTGCGCTAGAATCTGTACAGATATTATTTTTATTTCTTGCAACAACTCTGTGAGGGTGAGATTATTAATTTCCATTTTACAGATAAGAACTAAGTCTCAAAGGAGCTAACTAAGATCAGAATTAAAAAGTGATGGGCATTCATGCTATATGTACATAAGGGGTAAGGATAGAGTAATCAATCATCCAGGCTCACATGGCCTTAAGCAGTTTTAGCTCTGAAAATTACTACATCCAGGAATCTCCACAGTCCCAGACAAAGCAGGACAGTTGGCCGTCCTAGATGAGGACATGTTCATTAAATTGATATAAAGCAAATGAAGGTGGCAAATCTTGAAAAACAAAAAAGCATAATTTGAAGATTAGAATTCTAAATAATTTGAAGTTACCCCCTTTTCTGAAACCAGTCAGAAGAGTAAGATATGGTTCTGAAACAGTCTACTATAAAGGTGGAATCTGTTAAGGCAGGTTTGTAATTGTAGGCCACCAAATCACTTCCATTTGAAAAAATATAAATATATTATCTAGAAAACCAGTGTTCTGACTATGTAACAATAAATATGAAAATCTTGTGAGTTAAGTAAATCTGTAAGCTAGGTTCTGTGCAATCAGTTGTTAAAGGGCAAAATAATTCTGACATGCAGCACTTTGAGGTTTTTGCAAATGTGATTATCGCTACAAGCTTGTCACTGATTGAGTTTTAGTCATTTTTTTTTTCTTTTAAAATTAGATCCACAAAATACTTTTTCACTGCTAATTTTGTCATACATTTTTAGATTTTCTATTATGGAGACAGAGGGACAGAAGATATTAAATGGCTAAGAAACAAGCATTTTCTGACCTTTTAAAAATAACTCTATTTCATAAATACAGTCCATACACAAGCACCGTATGCCTCAATTTTGGTCAGTAACCTAAGAAATATAAGAATGCTTCTTATTATTGTCTCTTTCAGCTTCAGAAAAAAACTCATTTGAGATCTTTTCCTTTGTTTATAAAAGTTCATTTCCATCCTACCAGTTTCAACATCGAGAATGATTTTAAAGAAATGAATGATCAAGGCAATAGAATAAATACTAAAAACACAATTGCATATACAAATTGTCTTGATGTGAATATTACTATAATTACCATACTGTTTGATTCTGTGTTATTAATTATTTTGCTAAATCCATTTTTGTTTCTGTTATTTTGATTTAGATTTATATGTGTAAAAGAGCTGCTTTATTGTTCTTAAAAAGTAATTTTTCCCATTCTATTTAGCATTCTTTTCCTTCAGTTTCTCAACAATGTGTTAAAGTTTTACTCACACCCACTGTCTCCCTTCCCTCCTCCCCAGGAACAGGTCAGAATATGTAATGAATATATTGAATCTGTTTTTTCAGTCCTTGGTTATAACTGAATATAGGTTCCTTGGTCTGCAACTTTAAAAATATTCAGCATTCTTTTTTAAGTAGCTTCTATTCCTAATGCACTATTATAACAAATCAAAAGACTGAGGTCCTATAGGAATAAAAAGAAGAAAAACACATCACCTATTAAGGTTTCTTAAAGAAAGAAAAATATAAGCGTATGTAAATACAAATATTGGAGGTAGTATAGGTGGTTTTGGGAAATATTTCCTGATGTCCTTCTATTTATCTGTTCATCCATTTTCATTATTTTCTTGTTGCTGCTTAAATTTTCTGAAGTAATAAATGTTTTTTAATTCATATATTTTTTAAATTGAGCTATAGTTAATTTACAATGTTTCAGGTATATAGCAAAGTGATTCAGTTATACATATATATATATTCTTCTTCAGATTCTTTTCTATTATAGGTTATTAGAAGATATTGAATATAGTTCCCTGTGCTATACAGTAGGTCCTTGTTTTTCTATTTTATATGTAGTAGTCTATATCTGTTAATCCCAACTTCCAAATTTAGCCCTTCCCCTGCTTTCCCCTTTGGTAACCATAAGTTTGTTTTCTATGTCTGTGAGTCTATTTCTGTTTTGTAGATAAGTGCATTTGTATCATTTTTTTAAGATTCCACATATAAGTTATATCATAGGATATTTGTCTTTGGCTGACTTACTTAATATGATAATGTTTAGGTCTATCCAACTTGCTGCAAATGGCATTATTTCATTCTTTTTTATGGCTGAGTAACATTCCATTGTATATGTATACCATATCCTCTTAATCCATTCATCTATCAATGGACATAAAAATTAATTCATAAAAATTTAATATTCCAAACATCAATAGTTACTTACAAGAAAAGGATAGTCCAGTAGTTTGCAAAGTGTTGTCCACAAGGTCTAAATCATTTTCACAATAATACTAAAACTCATTTTACTTTTCACTGTGTGATATTTTTACTGATGGTGACAAAACAATGATGGGTAAAACTGTTGATGCCTTAGTGCAGGGGCTCTCCATAACATGAGTGTTTATTGTAGTTGACATTGCCACACACTCACAGTAAATAAAATAACTTTCTTTTCAGGATGTTGTTGAAAAAAAATTTTTTTGGCCATGCTGCGTGGCTAGCGGGATCTTAGTTCTCTACCCAGAGATCAAACCTGGACCCACAGCAGTGAAAGCACCAAGTCCTAACCACTAGACCACCAGGGAATTCCTTGAAAACATTTTTAAAATTAAATCTCAATTCCTGAATATATAACTTTATAAAATAGTCTGTAGGAAAAAATTATAAGATCAGAAAGATTTTCTGCTGCCTACCAAAGTACAATGATTATCTTCCAGCAAAGCACTTGTGTAAATGTTTTAGTTGTGAACCAAACTGGCCTTTTCATCAAACAACATTTTAAATGGTAACAAGGACTGACATACAAACAATATTTTTTCACAGTTGGGTAGTTGGAAGACAATTTCTTGAAAATGCATAAAGGAAACATGCTCCTGCAAAGAAAGTGGCCAAAAGTATGATTGTTAATTAAAAATATGAGTTTTTAATAAAATGTTCTAATGCAGTTTGCTCTCTATATCCATGGATTCCCCATTGATTTAGATCTGGAATTGGTTGAATCTACCATGGAAGAATCCATGGATATGGAGGGCCCACTGTACTAGACCATCTTATGTAAGAGACATGAGCATACATGGAGTTTTGTATCTGCAGGATGAAGTGGGGTGGTCCTGGAACCAATCCTGCAATGGATACTGCGGGTACCAAAAGAAGACTGTGCTGGAAAACCTCTATCTGTCATTATATGTTTAATAACTTTTCAGTATTTAAAGAGGTTCTTGATAAGATTGGTTGTCATACTAACAGATCTGATTATTTGATATTGTATAATGAAATTTGTCCATATTTAGGAGATATGAATAATTCAGTAAGCCAATATTTTCCAAATGGTAAATACCTGATATGATTTTTTAAAAAGCCATGTGTGGGTTAAAGATCAATTCCAAGTACAAAATGGACCAATGGAGTCTATTGAATCTAAGTACAAAAATTCACTGATATGATTTTAGATTCCATATTGCAAGTAACCTTTAAGAAACTGCCTATAGTCAAGTTTTGGTGTAATATAAAAGAAATATCCATCCACAATTATATGAAAGGCAATTAAAATACCTTTGCATTTATTTTATAACTGTAAGTCTGTGTGAGTGAGGGCAGATTTTGTTCATAAACACTTCAACCAAAACAGTATATGGCAAGGGACTGAATGCAGAGTAAACATGAGAATCCAGCTGTATTTTGTTATTCTGAGACCAATTCCAAAGCGTGTGAGGTGGGGGTCCCCACACATACAACCAAGCAATTCTCAAACACCAGCAAAGAATTAAATTAAATTCTGGCACTATCTACCCAGAGATGGTGTCAGATCCCACAGGTTAATGTGTCTGTTCTATGTCTGCCCCAATTCCCCACCACCACTTTAGATTTGCCAGTCGCAAGCCCAGGTTATCAACTGTGTTTCTGACCGACCTCTTATAGATTGGAGTTTCTCACCACCCCTTCCTTGATTGAACTTCAGATGCCAGTTGCAAGTCCAGGTTGTTACCTGGACTTCTGACCAACTGGCTATAAATCAGAGGTTCCCACAACCTTCTCCTTGGGTTTAATTAATTTGCTAGGGCAGCTCAAAGAGCTCAGAGAATCATTTTACTTACTAGATAAAAGGATATATAGCTCAAGAACAGCTGAATGAAAGAGATGCATAGAGAAAGGTATGGGGAAAGGGCACAAAGGTTCCATATGCCCTCTTCAGGTGTTCCACTCTCCTAGGACCTCTACGTGTTCACTAACTTGGGAGCTCTACAAACCCCATCCTTCTGGGGTTTTATGGAGCTTTATTACATAGGCATGATTGATTAACTCACTGACCATTGGTAATTGAACTCAATCTCCAGCCCCTGTCCCTTCACCTAAAGTGGGGTGGTGGTGGGTAGGACTGAAAGTTACAACCCTCTAATCACCTGGTTGACTCAACTGGCAACAAGTTCCCACACTTAGATGCTTTCCAAAATTCACCTCATTAACACAACAAAAGACACCTTTATCACTCTTAATACTTAGGAAATTCCAGGGGTTTCAGAAGCTCTGTGCCAAAAAAGAGGACAAAGACCAAACGTATATTTCTTCTTATAAATCACTCTATCACAAGCTGCATCCTATTAAACCAGACTTTAAAGAGATTTGCAAAAATATAAATCAACACTACTCTTCTCACACATTTTTGTTTCAAACAAATAGTTATCTTTCATGAAAATGTTTACTTTTGTAATGTCAATATTTTAAGTATTTCCTTTTTAATATCTAATTGGTATATAGAATTCACATAAACAAAAGTGCTCAGAGTTCTCAAATTTTAAAAGCATAAAGTGTTCATGAGAAGCTTGGAGGGTATGAGAAGTTTGATAACCTCTGCAATGGATATTTGGAGAAAAAATATGAATACAAGTGGGCACCTGGATGGCAAATAAATATTTGAAAAGATTTTCAATCTTCTGGGTAGTGGTTGTTAGGAACATCTGTATTAAATCCAAATCTAATCTAAACCAATGTGTATATCTAACTTGAAATATAATCTAAATCTAAAGGCAAATTAACTACATATAAATGAAAACCTAACCTGAATCGATATTAAAGTAATAAGGGGATTTGTGGACAAAGGGAACAGGGAAATTACAAAGGTGAATGATTATAATACTCATCTAATATCTCTCCCAAATTATTCTACATTTCTGTACATGGAAGAGACCAAGCCTGGATGTTGTGATAACAAGGAGGAATTTTAATAATCCAGAGGAGAAATGATGACAGTGTGGCCTGGAGTCATAATAATGAAGAGGGCGAGAAGTAGATGGCTTTAAGAAGAATCCACATAAAATGAGTCAACAGTACTTTATGACTCATTCTAAGTAGTTATAGAGTGAGAGAGAGTTGTTTACGATGCCATCCAAGTTGCCTGGTGTCATTTACTGAGATAAAAATATAGGAATAGGGACTGCCTTGACTGAGAAGATAGTCTCAGTTTAGAGATGTTGAATTTCAAGTGGAAATGCTCGTCTACTTCTATATAAATATTGAAATAAGTGCTTGGAGCCCAGGAAACAAGTCTCAAAAAGAGCAACAGATTTTGGAAGAACATTGATAGTGACTAAAGCCACGGGAATAAATAAAAAGTAGAGGGTTTGGGCTTCCCTGGTGGCGCAGTAGTTGAGAATCTGCCTGCCAATGCAAGGGACACGGGTTCGAGCCCTGGTCTGGGAAGATCCCACATGCCGCGGAGCAACTAGGCCCGTGAGCCACAATTACTGAGCCTGCGCGTCTGGAGCCTGTGCTCCGCAGCAAGAGAGGCCGCGATAGTCAGAGGCCTGCGCACCGCGATGAAGAGTGGCCCCCACTTGCCACAACTGGAGAAAGCCCTCGCACAGAAACGAAGACCCAACACAGCCAAAAATAAATAAATAAATTAATTAAAAAAACAAACAAAAAAACCCACAAAAGTTTAAAAAAAAAGTAGAGGGTTTAGAACAAGAAGGAAGAAGGTGTAAACCAGAACCTTGTGAGGGCGGCAGAGAAAGGAGAGCACTAAAGGCGACTGAGAACCAGTGGCCAAATGAATAGGACTAAAGTAAAGAGGATGTGATTTCAAAGAAAAAGGCAAAGACGGGGATGGTTATCTATTTTAAATGCTTGTGAGAGATGAAGTAAGGCATAGATTGAGAAGTATCATCCAAAACGGGGTCCAAAATGTAATCAGTGACCTTGACAAATACTGCATCAGAGGAACGGCTGAAGTGAAAGTGATTGAGAACTTAATGACAAGGATTGGGAAATGAATAAGGGAAAGCAGCTGTACTAATCAGAACACAAAGACCACATAAACAATTTGTAGCTTACCAAGACTTATGCTGGTATTGTGGGGAAAACAAGCTTTTCCCAATGCTGCTTAAGGTAAGATTTTAGGTACGGAAGATCTATGATATTTCTGCTAACATAGACTCAAACGCCCTTGAAATATAAATAAAACCCTAACATTTACAACTGAGGGGATTTTTTAAATTCAAATATCACGGTAAAGTTGATAAATGGCTCAAATACTTCAACAAATATGTCAAATTCAATTACTCATATCTACAACACCATGTATGTGAAAAGCAAAACACAAAGAAAATGTTCTATTATTTTATTTATTGATTGCTTTTATTTGAAGTTAGAAGAATAAAAAGCATCTAAGTTCATATCGCATCTTTCATTGTTCAGTTTTCAATACTGTTATAAATATAATTTCATCTGTCCTTCCAATACCCTGTTGGACAGAGAGGAAATATTATTATTCCTGGTTTAGATAGAGCCTATAAACTGTTTTCCAAACAAATCTATAGTGTACATACATGGATTAACCCTTAGTAAGCTGAATTTTTCTAACACTAGATAGTTAAGTGAAAAGCACTATGTTCTCCACCTATGAGTTATCTAACATTTATTAAATGCTTACTATATTCAGGCATACATTAAACATTTTTATGCATTTAATTATCTAATCCTCAAACTCTGTGTGGTGGACTCTATTATCATAGGACAAAATTGAGAGTTGAAAAGCTCAGGGTACTTTTTCATTTCACATAATTACTAAATAAAGGATATGAGTTAGGAATACAAATTTGAACTCATTCATTCATTCAATAAATATTGATTCCATCCCTATTATATGCTAAGCACCAATGTGAATTCCTGAAATATATTAATGAGTACAACAAAGAAATCTCTCTCTCATTTTGCAGCTTACTTTCTATTGGGGAAAATCAGACTACAAACAATAAATATTAAAGAAGTTAGGCAGTAGGCTAGAACAGGTGTTGGCAAACTTTTTCTAAAAGGCCAGATAGTAAATATTTCAGAGTTTGCTGGGAATAAGGTCTCTGTTGTAACTACTGAACTCTACCATTGTAGTGTGAAAGTAGCTATAGATAATATGTAAAAAGACGAACATGGCTGTGTTCCAGTAAAACCTAATTTGCAAAACAAGTAAAGAGCTGGGTTTGTCCCATAGGCTTTAGTTTCCCAACCCTTGTGCTAGAAGATAATACATGTTTGTTTTGTGGGGTTTTTTTTTCTTTGTGTGTGTGTGTGTGTGTGTGTGTGTAGATTCTATATTTGTCTATTAATCTATTAATCACATCCATTAATCACAAGGCCAAACTAACAACCAATGTTGTTTACATCTCCCCTGCAATCCAGCTTTCATGGGCAAGTAAAAATCATATTACAAACCCTCTCACCAATCCTGAGTCCATACCCCCAACCACTTCCTTTATCTAGCTCACACACACCAAGCCAATATTTTCCCTGCTCTAAAACAGGGCAGGTTCCAGACAATTTAGAGACCATTCTTATATCCCAGAGTCTGCTGGACTTATTCAAATTAGCCAACACTATGCTGTTTCCCCTGCTGTTTCCTGTAGCAAATACAATGAAGAATCTGAGCCATGTGTTCCTTTCACTCCTCTTTCTGTCTCCTAACTGAACCTGGTGCTTCCCCTATGGCCTGCATAGTGTAGCATGACCCCTCCTCTCAGGAACTATAAGTAATAAAAATCTTCTTTAAATGGCATTGACCTCTCTGTGCCATCACTCAGTCACCAATATAAATCAAAACCCAGACATAAATCAATGCCGTGGAGAAAAGAAAAAGTATAGCAAACATGTTTGTTTGAATCCTCCAAGAAGCAGATGCCAAGTCAGGAACAGATGCACAAGAAATTGATTGGGAAAACGTCTATGAAGGAGAAAGTGGAGGAAGCCAGAGAAGGCAAGAGAAACCTTAAACTGTAATGCAGTTCCGACTCCTGTTAAGGAGAGATGGAAGGAGAGAATATTGAGTAGGAAGAGTCTTGACTGTAACATAGTTCTAGGAAAGTTTTAGCTAGTCTGAAGGAGGGGCTTTGAAGCAAAATCTTCCATTAAAGGAGTCCCATACCTTGCAGGAATGGGCCTCTATTAAAACTCCAATACTGCTCGTTTATTGACTGGGAGCTGAAGAGACACATGGAGAGAACAGGAGGTCAGGGGTATTGTCAGAGGTTGATAGAGAAGGGTAGCAACCTAAACGTTAGTCAACTACTCGCTGATCTGCCAGAGATCTGGGCAGTGCATTTTCATGGCCAAAACTACATAAGGGGTAATGAAAGGATCTGGAAATGGAGTGAGGATGAGTAGGTTGATCTCAGTGTTAAAAAGTTGATCAGAATAGGGTTCACTGAAAGAGCTGATGTCTGAGCAAAGATTTGAAAGAGGTATGGTGTTTACCAAGTAGATACCCAAGAGAGAGCATTCTTAGACAAAGGAATCCTTGGATTAAAATCTCTGGGTATAAACTGTACCCAGCAAGATCCATAAGCAACAAGGATATCAGTGTGGTTGTAGAAAAGTCAGTAAGAGAGAGAGAGCTGGACAATATGATGGCAGGTCATAAAGGGCCTTGTGAGCCATAGTAAAGATTTCAGCTTTCACTCTAGACAAAGGTTCTGGGAGGTTAGGATGAAAGAGTAAAATTATCTGATTTACATTTTTTAATTATTTTTTTCTGGCTACTCTGTTAAAATACAATGTAGAGGTCAAAGGTAGAAGCAGGGAGAACCAGTTTGGATGTTCTTACAAGAATCAAGGCAAGGGAGGATGGTACGTCAGACTAAAGTCATAGCTGTGGAGGTGAATGGTGAAAGGTGGTGGGATTTTGGATATATTTTGAAGTTAGAACTGACAAGATGTCCTGACCCCAGTACCCGTGTTCTTCTTCATTACGCACTACTGAGTTGATATCTTCCTGTATGTCCCTTCTGTTATTTTTTTCATTGAAATGATAGTGTTCGTATTCATTAATTCACCCATTCAACTAGGAATGTCTATAAATACTTGTGGCGAGACAAATACATTCTTAGTTTCTGCCATAGTAAAACTTTGTCCTTATTTTTAAATAACATTCTAACATGCTCATTATAGATTACATATGGATGCTATAGACAGATGTAGACATAGATATAAATGATATAGATACCTGTATGTAGATAAAGGTATAGGTATATATATGTGTGTGTGTGTGTGTGTGTGTGTGTGTGTGTAAGGATAAAGGTAAAGGTAGAGGTAGAGATAAAATTAGAGATAGAAATAGAGGTAAAGATTGAGATGATAACAACAATGCAAAACCAGGTGTGAAAAGCGGGGTGATAGAAGTTTGACTCTGATGTGGTGAGGGCAAACATGCAGATCCTACCATTGTCATTTCCCCCTGGGTGAATGGAGACAGGATATATTTTACATAGAAAACGACAAGAGCTGTATTTTTAAACTGACAGCCAGGAGGTAATAATAGAACGGGGAGAAAGAGGAATATGAGCTGATGAGAGAACATTGCAGGCCTTGGGATCAACACGATCAAAGGCTCTGAGGCAAGAAACAGCCTGGGAGGAAGCAAGAGATAAATCCAGAGCTCAGGCAGGAGCTAAATTATGGGGAAACTTGTAGGATACACTAAGGGGGTTTATCCTTTAGTTATTTACAGAATCAGTGAAGTTTCAAGTATGAGATTCAAAAAAATAAGAATTATATCTATAAGAAAATCTCTTTGGCAGCAAGCAGTATACAGATTAAGATTGTGGAAGAAGTCATAGAGAAGTGCAGAACAAAATAGACACTGCTCTTTTTTTTCTTGAAAGAGATTGCAGTCTAGGATGAGAACTGTATATGTAAACACTTACAAGAGAGCATGGTAAATACTGGCAGATTTTCCAGACAACCAATATTTCACAAAGAATACATAAATATAAATATTATATCTATATAATATATACCTATATTATATATATATATATATATATATATATATATATAAAAAATACACATACAATTTTTCCACTAAGGCATAGTATTTCCAAGAAATAAAGTTGAAAACCTTGTAATAATGACCTTAATGATAATTTTTTAGTTTACAAAATATTTGTACATTTATTTGAGAATGAGAACTTCAGCCACCAAAAATTTGTTGAAATGGCAGATGGATTTATAATTTAGGCTGTATCAAAGTAATGAAAACACTGGTTAAGATGACCAATATGGTGTTTCTCAGAAACATAAATAGTGATTGCTCATTCACAGCATAAGAATGTATATCTGAAACATACTGGAGATTTTGGTGTCTCCAGACAGATCAGATTCCTTTTACATTACAAATGGATGCCTAACAATAGCTGCAATAAGAAAAAATCCTCCTGCTAGAATTTAAAATGACACGAATTAAGATCTCATCTTATAACAGTGGAAAGGGCAGCCCCCAAATAAAATAGAGCCCTTATTTGTGCCGTAAATCTATATAACTATATTTTAATGAAAGGCAATTAGTTGAAAACGTAATGTTTGAATGTTTTATATTTGATTCTCCATTTTATCTAAGGAATGTTCCTTCTAAGAAATAAAATGGTTCTGAATGCTATTGAATCTTCATTTCAAAATTAGCATGCACACACACACACACAGGATAGCAGTTTGTTAAAGATAATGACGTTCACCATCTACTAAGATAATACTTACTAGATATTTACTTACTAGATATTTACCAAATATTTACTAGATAATATTCACTAGATATTTACTTAATAGATACTTACTAGTATAGATATCAACCAAAATGTGATATGTTATATTGGTGTCAATTACAGAGTGGGTTTAATTTATATAGAGATATTTTCTTGATTTCTTTATATCATTCTTCTGTTATAACCTTATTCAATCCTAATTTTGTTGTGTTATTTAAGTGGAAGTTATTTTTAAAAATAAAGTTCCAAAAGATGAGAGTCAACTAATAGTTGAAATTCAAATCAAAGACTGCAAATCTTCTAACCTTCATAAAATCCCTGAATTACATTTTGTAAGCCATGACCTATGAGTTCTTTCTGAATTCCAGTGATGTTAAAATAACATTATCTGTAGGTCTCTGTCTAATTAGAAATGGCAGTTAATAAAAACACTTTATATTATTCCACCAACTACCAATTTATTTCAGTGTTATATTTCAATAACCTGAACCAAGCAGAGATTTTGCCTGCCCAGAAGTGGCCTTGCCTATCATGATAAGCAGCTGAAAAACACACATAAGCTGTGTGAACCCGGCAGAATCCATCTGGTGAACCATCTGTGTGAGGACTCACAAAAATTATACCCCATCTGTTGTTTCATTTTTGCTAAGATTGCCAACTTTGTCCTCACTCCATTATCTAACTATTTTCCCTCCCTGTGGCCCTCGTCTGTACATTTGCTTTTATTCCCTATTGGTACCATATATCTAATTTCCAAAGCACTCTCAGTTTTGAAAGAAATTAATTTATGCATTTAATTTATGCAACTAAGAATCCAAAAGTATTGCACTAATACCATGGTGTTCTTAGCAAATGAGTGCATTCTTATAAATACCAATTTCTGCCTAGTAAAGCCTAAATATATACCTTCTTGCCAGACTAATTTCAATGTCAATATAATGTTTAAGTATAATGTTTATCTGATCATCTCTTCCTCTTCTAATCTATTCTCCATTCTATAACATAATATTACTTCCTAAAACATTCCTATTATCCCGCTTCCTCCAATCAACACCCATCAAAGATTTCCCATTTCTCCCAAAATAAAATCCCCTAAGATTTTAGCTCAAGTTCTCACGTCTTCACAAAAGTTTTCTTAACTACACCTGTGGTCATCGTAGGCACAGTCTATACCAGTAACACTCACTTGACACTTGCTCCATAATCTCGTTCTATGTTGTCAACATGGCTCTTGGATTTCCATTTATTTCTTCCAATTTTCCTTATTTTTCTTGCTGTATGTCTTGTATCCACAAGTGGATATTAAGCCTCCAGAGAACTGGGGAAATGCCCCCCATTTGTTTTGCTTCTTTAACATGTACACAAATAGCTCTGAGCCCTGTCCACTTAAAATATTTTTGTTTAAAGTATGCAAAATTAAGTAAATAACATATTCAATTCTATTGTAGTAAAGACAAATTTTATAATAAAGAATTATGCTGTCTTAGAGAAACTTCAAAATCAGTGTCTACAGACACCCATTAGAAAGGAAATACTACTGTTGGTAAAGCATACTCACTCTTTTTTGACCCTGGCTTCAGAATAAACACCAGCTGCATTTGCTCTGGACGTTTTGAAATGACAGTATGATCCACACACCTCCTAAGAGTTAGTGTCTGTTCAACTACATTTTGGGACTTGTCCAAGCATAAGATATATTGTCATGGTGTCAGACCACATCGGAGGCCAAAGACCTTAATAGAAAATTATAGCAGTTGATCTCTATCTATGTTTGTGTCTATCTCTTTATCTGTATCTAAAACAGTATATCTTTGCTTCTGTATCAACTTATATAGATTATAAGTGTATCAACAGAAAAAAATATATATCTATATAGATGTGAATAGATAGTTGTAAATAAACAAAGAAATTATAAAATAGGATAGCAGACAATACATAAGTACAGTTATGAAGAATGCAGACCTGTGTTTCTAAGTAGAATAAAACCCCATCTATCTAAAGACCTAAGAGGAACAACCACATGCATTCAAGAGGAAAGTGAATCAATAGTTTTATGTGTTCCATTGTGAAACAGCACTCAATTTTCAAAATACGGTGTGCCTTGGAAATTAGGAAGAGACATATAAAATAATTACAGGAAAATTATAGTCTTTTTGAAGAGCAAGAAATATTAAATCATACAAGAACCTACTGTGATCACTTGCTCAGAGAGACTTTCCCTTACCACCATACCTAAAATAGCATTACATGTCATTTTCTGGCAACTCACTCTTATTATTCTTCGTAATATTTATCAGGATATGATTTTTAATTTACTTATCAAGCTGTTTATCTCTTTGATATTTCTTCCATTAGAATACAAACTTCCTGAGAGTAGGGGCTTTGCTTTTTTCCTTTATGTTCCCATGCTTGGCCCCAAGCAGCTACTCAATACATTTACTCTTATCTAAGGAATGCTTATAGAGGAAAACTCTGAGGGTGTCAATTTTTTCTATATAAGGATATGTCCCAATCCTGTACTCTAAACTCAATTCATAGTCCTACTGGGTCAATAGTTCTAAATCCAATTTAGCTTTTGCCTTAACTATTTTAAATAACCATGTGAATATTGTTCATATATCCCAGACTTCCTGGCAGAAGAGAGAATAGCATCACAGTAATTAAAACCACACACTGTATTTCTTGTCTACATACTACAAAAAATAAGATGTCTTCAGCTTCCTGCCAGTCATTTTCTAAAGCTCCCAGGGTGTGTTGCAAATATGTTTCATGAACCAATTCTTTGAGCCTGTACCCCTCTAACTCCAGGCCTCTGTGATACTGGTGTCGCTTGTTACTCTTAATGACAAAAGTAGGAGCCAAAGGTGTCACTAATCTGATGGACCCTACCAAGGGTGACAGGGTTTTATTATTGGACTCCATCAAAGGGGACCCTCCTGCTGCCTGTGGTGGTTGCCAAAGCTCCAATCCCAGGCTTCTGCTGAAGGGTTGTTTCCACTAGTTATCGAAATGGAGCTGCCAAGGCCCAGTATTGAGGGCCTTAATGTTTGTCTTGTGTTATTGTTGAGATCAGTGAGTTTTTCCCCAATGTTGTAGAAGGTGCTGGCAATAACACACCTGAAGTGTATGTGTTCAATTTCTTGAGTAGATAATACTGGAGAACAAAGGAAATTTTTTATTTGAAACTCATCTTTCATTTCCCACGGTCTGGCCTAAGGTCTGAGGTATATGTCTTTGGCAGCTGGGTTGAGGGATTAACTAAAAGAGAGCTACGACCCCTTTTTTCTGATCCTGACTCACCATCCTTGAAACAAAACTCTGTATCACAATATCCTTAGTGCGTGTTCTTTCTCATGAGGCACCTTGTTCCCTCACATAAATCTTAGGGTGAATATAACTTAGTCTCAAGCTGGGATGCCTGCTACAGAAAGTACTGTGAATGAGCAGCACATTGGATCATCAATGAATTTTAAAGGCTTTTGAGTGTGATTCAGTATAAAAAGTGTAAGCATGAAAGGCAGTAGCTAGCAGCCTTCTCAGGAGGAACAATATTCAAAGGTGCTTTGATGGAAACCAGGTGATTTTTTTTTTTTTTCTTTTCACACCTGGAGTGAGGCAGCACAGCAGCACCAACTCCATACCTCTAATCTAACCAAGTCAGATATGCAGCAGCAGCCAGCTGTGACCCTAAGCCTGTGATATTCCGGCATATTTGGGGAAATGGAGTGTAAGGTATCTTCTTTATTTAAGGAATTGTTATGACAGGTCTAGCTCATCAGGCTGCAAATTCTCAAAACCTGGCACCTGTAGGAGTATGATTTGTGTTACTGGAAGAGATACACCGTGCATCTAAAAATAATAAAATCAGAGAATTATACAGGCTTAGGATTTGGTGTCATGACACATTCAGGTTACAAGGTTATGCCACCTATTGATTTGAGACATCTGACAACCCACCAGGGATTGGATTAAGGACTTCGAAGGAAAGATTGGATGCTTCCCCAAGTACTCTGTTGGCAAGATACAACCAAAATATTTGGCTTCTTTATTTTAGTGCCACTCAGAGACGTTTGTAAAATATTAGAATCGTCAAAAAGAAAAAAATCTCTGAACATTAACCAACAAAAGATCATATATGAATATTAAGTGCACCTTTTTTATACTTGTAAACTCATTTTTATTTACTCAGTTTCACATCTACAGAATGCGTCAGGATATACTATTAACTAAGTAAAGATATCTCCTCATTCTTGTTTCTAAGGAAAACCCGAGCACATGCCTGGAAGGTGTATTTTTTTTTTTTTTTTTTTTTTTTTTTTTAAATTTTATTTATTTATTTATTTATTTATGGCTGTGTTGGGTCTTCGTTTCTGTGTGAGGGCTTTCTCTAGTTGCGGCAAGTGGGGACCACTCTTCATCGCGGTGCGCAGGCCTCTCACTATCGTGGCCTCTCCCGTTGCGGAGCACAGGCTCCAGACACGCAAGCTCAGCAATTGTGGCTCACGGGCTTAGTTGCTCTGTGGCATGTGGGATCTTCCCAGACCAGGGCTGGAACCCGTGTCCCCTGCATTGGCAGGCAGACTCCCAACCACTGCGCCACCAGGGAAGCCCTGGAAGGTGTATTTTTATTCAACACTTTTTGTATACAGAGTGTGAATGGGGTTCTTTCTAGATTTTTAAGGCAGGAGAATTAAGTACTAAAATAAGATAAGAGTTATACCACTGGAAATACATGACATTCAAAAACCTGCAACACTCTTACATGTTTGAGGGGTCATCCATATAATGTTATATTCTCACAGTCAAAAGTGGAAAATGGACTATTAAATTGATGCTCTGTAAAAAAAAAAAAAAGTGCTCAATATATCTGGCATACTCTATTTTGCAGTTTATTTGGAAGTATTTTTAGAGTTATTTCCCATGCTTTAATGGGATCTAAAAGCATAAACCTGTCAGGGAAGTGTAGTGCAATGCCATATAATTGCTAGATGGATCAGCATTGTCAATGACTTTATTTGAACTTTATTGATTTACCTTATATTAGGTGATACTCTATGGTCCACATAATGTATTTAGCTGTCAAGTTGCAGTAGCTACCAAACAACCAGATTTTATAATAAATCTGCCTTGTGGTTTGAGAGAGACTAAAAATGTGATAGAAGAGGCAACTGCAATAATTATGTGGCCATTAATTCGTATCTAGCTCTCTTTCTATATTGGTTTCGTACCTAGGCATTTCCCCAAGTAAATTCGTAGATCTTCTTTTCAGAAAATGAAATAGATCATCCAACTTCCTCCTGACCTTATTTCCAATGAAGAGTGTTAGAAGACAAGAGCTTAGTTAAAATGCAAAAATACTAGTTGATTGTTTATTATGTCAAGCTATGATGGATACAACCGTGATTTATAAATTATACATGTACTGGTGGAAGTTACAGTATGATGAGAAAAAGACACATAAGGTGACATAAAAATGTAATAAGAGAGTACTGAACAAATTGTTCTGAGAAAAGAAATTAATTTTCAATTTGAAAAGCTTTAATATAAGCTCCTAGGAAAGTGTCTAAAACGAAGTATAGTTTCAATAAAAGTTAAATAATATTAAGTATATCATTACAAATAAATATTATTATTAAGTATATCATTACCTGAATAGTTTATGTTTATATGGTACCTGGATAGCAGAGATCAATCACTTGCCATTAAAAAGCATCATTTCCATCTATTAAAATTTTTCAAAATAATTTCTTACATAAAATAGTCTCCCATGGCTGTCATATATACTAAATAGAGGTGTTTATACTAAGAAGGTAACACTTTATTTTCATCCTTATATCATTCTAATTTGTAAATCTATAAACTGTGTAGTTTTTTTTTACAATACCAGTGGTTCTATTAGTTTATCCTGAAAAATATAAAAGGGCCAAAACAATAGATGGAACATTTATTCTTTAAAGGACTTCTTATTTTAGAAAACACTGAAAATTAATTTTTCCTCCATGAATTCATGGAAGCCTATATGCAGCCTATAAATTTCTAGCCAAGATTTCTCTCATACAGCAAAAAGCTCATTGTTCTGATAGGTTCAAGTATTATGATTCTGATACACTCTTAATTATTTAAAATTTTTTGCTATTTATTGAAAAGTCCTTTTGCCATTTGACTTATAACCTTTATATGCAGTTTATGGATAATAACTTTATTAGTTACATGATATCAACATAAGATGCTTAACGTTCTCCAAAGAAAACTCAGTTCCACACTCACAGTGTTGTTTCTTTAGTCAATGTTTAACGACGACCACCTCGGGGAGCAAGGAAGTGTGTATGTTTGAGCAATGGTTTTTCTAAATAGGAATGACACATCTGAAGGAAAGCTAGTTGTGGGTTGAGAGCAGGGTTAGTTTTTGAGGGAGCCTAATTAGCAGCATCCATTTGTCTTGCTAGATTCTGAACAAAATGAGAAATAGGAGTAAGGCATTTAAGGTGAAAGCGAAATTGCTAATATTGCTATTACTGACAAAGGCTGGTTGAGGAATACAGTTCAGTAGCCAGCAGATAGGACTGCAAATTGAAGTGCATGAAGGCAGAGGGAGTGGCCCAACTCAAGAGGAGGAAATGAGGGGGTGAAATGTCTGTAGAGATTTAAAAACAAAAATACAACTGACTAAACGTTGGTTTGAGTTATATCATAACCATTCATCAGCAATCCAAAACAATATTAGTGGGACTTCCCTGGAGGTGCAGTGGTTAAGACTTCGCATTCCAATGCAGGGGGTGTGAGTTGGATCCCTGGTCAGGGAGCTAAGATCCTACATGCCTCGCGGCCAAAAGAAAAACCCACCAAAACATTAAAAAAAAAAAAAAAAGAAGAAGAAGCAATATTGTAACAAGTTCAATAAAGACTTTAAAAATGGTCCACATTAAAAAGAAATCTTAATAAAAAACAATATTAGTAATATAGAATTCCTTTTTTACCCAGTGAACCACCCCAAACCTCCCTCCACCTTGGTATAAGCATCTCTAATAGGCAAACGTACTGACTTAGTCAAAGGTAACTATGGATGAGGGCAGAAAGCCACCAGAGGTGGAGTAGAAGGAAACCCTTGCTTCCCAAGAAAAAGAAGGAAAAGACTGAACCGTGCCTGCCTTGACCTTTCTTTTCCAATTTACCAACCATATAAATTATTCTACATTCTCTGGGGCAAAATAAATAAAGGAAAGAGAAAACAGAAGTATAATAGTAACCAGGATTCCTAATCATGGAAGAAAACAAGAAAATTTGAAGAAAAGAATCCTTCAAGAAAAATCAGATATATAATAAGGGAAGATGGAAAGAGAAACAAATAAAATGTGTAACCTGAAAAGGGACTATTCACAAACACATGAATAGTATTTGGTTTATTTATTTATTTTGCATAGGAATAAAAAAATTGGAATCAATGGCAAATGGAAGCATCAAAATACCTACTGGAATATATAAAATCATTAGTAAAAATAATGCAATAATTCCTGTTGCAGTAAGAAGTTTGATAACTAAATAAAATATGAAAGTCAAAAATCTATATATTATTTTTTCATCTCTACTCAATAATGGGGATTAAAACTGCTAGCTGAATCCCAGACTTTGCCTCTGCTTATGCTAATCTTTATGTTCTATTAGAGGTAGGGAGAACATACTTCTTTCACTTTAAGTTACGCCACTTCTAGTTTTTTATCTCAGAAGAGTATTGCAGGATTTGGAATTTTTGCTTCTCTGCCTAAGTGATCTGTTATCTTAAAAACAAACTAACAGGTGTCTGTCTGGCATTCTAGCATATGTTTTAATAATTTATTAAATATGGACTAATATATTTTAAATGTTTAAATGGATAGGTATGTTATAGAATCTGAATTTAATGGCTTATGGTATTTAATATTTCTCTAGGACTAGTTTCCAGTGTGCTGATGTTCAGTCTTAGATTGCAGGTAGAATTAGAAATTAGAATTTGCCTTTTTAAGATCATAGTAGCTTTGGCATTAAAAACTTAATCCAAATGAAATTCTTTAAGTTTCATGATAAAAAGGGGCTTCAAGAATAACTATTTGTTGGCATACTTTAAATCATGAGATAAAAATCATTATAAGTCAGTAAACATATAATGTCAATATATTTATAAGTCAATAAATATATAATGTTTCCAGAAGTTACAATTTACAAATATTATATGCTATGACGAAATAGAAGTTTGCACTAATTCCTCTCTACACAATCTCAAAACACCTTCAGCTCTTCAGTGCATACAGACTCATAGGCAGTATACAATTGCTTTGTATTCCACCATTATTTACTTTTTTTAATTGAAGTATAGTTGATGTACAATATTATATACATTACAGGAGTACAATATAGTGATTCACAATATTTAAAGGTTATGCTCCATTTATAGTTAATTACCAAATATTGGCTATATTCCCTGTGTTGTACGATACATTCTTGTAGCTTATTTTATACCTAATAGTTTGCACCTTTTAATCCCCTACCACTATAATCCCCTACCCCTATATTGCCCCTCACCCTTCCCTTTCCCCACTGGTAACTCCTAGTTTGTTCTCTATATCTGTGAGTCTGTTTATTTTTTGTTATATTAACTAGTTTGTTGTATTTTTTAGATTCCACATATAAGTGATGCCATACAGTATTTGTCCTTCTCTGTCTGACTTATTTCACTTAGCATAATACCTTCCATGTCCATCCATGTTGTTGCAAATGGCAAACTTTCATTCTTTTTTATGGCTGAGTAGTATTCAATTGTATATATATATATACCACATCGTCTTCATCCATTCATCTGTTGATGGACACTTAGGTTGCTTCCATATCTTGGTAACTGTAAATAATGCTGCTATGAATATTGGGGTGCATGTATATTTTCAAATTAGTGTTTTCTTCTCTGAGATCAGGAATCTAAGTCAAGGATGCCCACTCTCGTCACTTTTATTCTACATAGTATTGGAAGTCCTAGCCACAGCAATCAAACAAGAAAAGGAAATAAAAGGAATACAAATTGGAAAGGAAAAAGTAAAGCTGCCATTGTTTGCAGATTACATGATACTATACATAGAAAATCTCAAAGATGCCACCAGAAAGCTATTAGAGCTCATCAATGAATTCAGTAAAGTTGCAGGATACAAAATTAATACACATAAATCTGTTGCATTTCCGTACACTAGCAATGAAATATCAGAAAGAGAAATTAAAGAAATAATCCCATTTACCATCACATCAAAAAGAATAAGATACCTAGGAATAAACCTACCTGAGAAGGTAAAAGACCTGTACTCTGAAAGCTATAAGACACTGATGAGAGAAACTGAAGACGACACAAGCAGATGGAAAGATATACCATGTTCTTAGATTCAAAGGATTAATATTGTTAAAATGGTAGTACTACCCAAGGCAAGCTAAAAATTCAATACAATCCCTATCAAAATACCAATGACATTTTTCACAGAACTAAGACAAATAATCCTAAAATGTGTATGGAATCACAAAGACCCTGAATAGCCAAAACAATCTTGAGAAAGAAGAATAGATCTGGAGGAATCACGCTCCCTGACTTTAGACTATATTTACTTTTTAATAACATTAAGAATTATCTTTCTGAGCAAGTAGTTCATTTGTTCTACAACTTTATTTTTTGAATTTTATTTTATATTTTCTATACAGCATGTTCTTATTAGTTATCTGTTTTATACATATTAGTGTATATATGTCAATCCCAATCTCCCAGTTCATCCCACCACCACCACACCCCCCTGCTTTCCCTCCTTGGTGTCCATACATTTGTTCTCTACATCTGGGTCTCTATTTCTGCCTTGCAAACTGGTTCATCTGTACCATTTTTCTAGATCCCACATATATGCATTAATACACGATATTTGTTTTTCCCTTTCTGACTTACTTCACTCTGTATGACAGTCTCTAGGTCCATCCACGTCTCTACAAATGACCCAATTTCATACCTTTTTATGGCTGAGTAATATTCCATTGTATATATGCACCACATCTTCTTTATCCATTTGTCTGTCAATGGGCATTTAGGTTGCTTCCATGACCTGACTATTGTAAATAGTGCTGCAGTGAACATTGGGGTGCATGTGGCTTTTTGAATTATGTTTTTCCCTGGGTATATTCCAGTAGTGGGATTGCTGGGTCATATGGTAATTCTATTTTTAGTTTTTTTAAGGAACCTCCATACTGCTCTCCATAGTGGCTGTATCAATCTACATTCCTGCCAACAGTGCAAGAGGGTTCCCTTTTCTCCACACCCTCTCTGGCATTTGTTGTTTGTAGATTTTCTGATGATGCCCATTCTAACTGGTGTGAGGTGATACCTCATTGTAGTTTTGATTTGCAGTTCTCTAATAATTAGTGATGTTGAACAGCTTTTCATGTGCCTCTTGGCCATCTGTATGTCTTCTTGTTCTACAACTTTTTATTGAACACCTACTATGTTTCAAGCACTCTTCTCGGTGTCTGAGAATAAAAGAGACAGAAGTCCTTATAGAACTTATGTTCTAGTTGAAAGAGACAGAAATAAAAAATAAGTGCAATGAATAGGTGAGTTCTGTGGTATGTTAGAAAGAAATAGATTCTATAACATAAAAGAAATAGATGCAGAATAAGAGGGATAGGGAATGTTGCAGATGAGGTGGCTCAGTTACAAATAGGATGATCAAAGCAGGAAAGTCTCACTGGAAAAAAAAATTACATGTGAGTCAAGAGTTTGAAGGAGGTGAGAAAGGTGGAATGGTAGAAAGTAATTCTAATGAAATAAGTTTTATAGGAGCGGAGTCAGTAAGCAAGAGCAGAAGAAGAGGAGGTAGGATAGAAGAGGCCAGATCATATTATGCCTTCTAAAATATCACATGAACTTTGGTTATTACTAAGTGTAAAAGAAGAGGCCTTGGAGGAATTATTGGTCTGAACCTCTGGAAGGATGGAACTTGCATCAACAGTGATTATAAAGTTTGTGGGAGAAGCAGAGTTTTGAGGGGCGGAGGAAGTATTTAGTCCAGCATTGGACATGCTGCATTTGAGATGTCTATTAGACATCCAAGTGGAAATGTCAAAGTAGGCAGATGGATATTTGCCTGCATTTTAAGAGAGTGGTATACCTGCGAGATGAACATTTGAGAACAAGTATACAATATGTATAGCCAGTATAGTGGATGAAATTAACAATTAAGTGAGTATAAATCAGTGTACAAGTAGATAAAACAGAGAATCCTGGACCACTCCGTCATGAAAGAATCAGGAGAAAAAAACAGAAGAAGCTGAGATAAAACAAACTGAAGACATTAGACAACCTGAAATCCCAGAGAAGAAAAGAAGGGAGAGTGATCAACCAACATGCCATAGGCTGTGGTTTTCTATTAAGATGAGGACCAAGAAATTACAGTACTTTATATCTCTCGACATGGAAGTCACTGGTCAAATTGACAAGACTGGTTTAAAAGGGGGACAGATAACTAACTTGGGCAGGTTTAAAAGAGATTAGGAGAAGAAAAATTAGGACAGTAAGTATAAGCAACTCTTTCAAAGAATTTTGCTGTAAACATGAACATAAATATAAAGAAATAACTGGAAGAGGAATGAGAATCAAGATACAATTTTTTAAGATGGGAAAAACAGCATCATGTTTGTGTGCTAATAGCACTGATCCAGAGGAGAGGAAAGAAAGATGATGCTAAAAAGGAGACAATTGCTAGAGGATTGACCTTGAGTTGACTAGAGTAGACAGAAATTACTGCACAATTGAACGATTAGATGGAGATTGAAGCAAGGGGAGTTCAGCTACTATTATCAGGAGAAAAAGCTGAATTAATAGACACAGATGATATCAGGAAAAAATGTGAATATGGAAATCTGTGGGCATTGTTTGATTTGCTTTAAATTCTTTAACCAAGTAAAAAGCAAGTTTAACAGCTGAGAGTAAGGATGAGGGACAGATGTTGAAGTTTGAGAGAGGAGAAGGCATGTAATAGCTCTACAGAGTGGATGGATGAGAGAAATTTATTATTATTGCTAGGCAGAATTAAGAACATAGTCAAATTAATGGTAATAAAATTAAATGGAGAGCTGTAACCTATATGGTCCTCCTATATGAAGAAGTTCTCAAAAAAGACATTACAGGAATATTGACCTCATATGGTAGAAATTCCCTAATTAAAGAGAGACCTTAGTGCCAGAATGGGAATCAATTAGAATTTGGTACACACTCAGGAACCAATTTGGTGATATAACTGTGGCCACTGCTAGTCATATTTAGAGCATTGAATATGTGTCAGTGCTAAGCAAGGCTTTAGATTTAATACTTCGTCTATCCTTCACAATAAAATTGCAAAACAATAATAAATATCTAGTTTTAGACTAGCAAACTGACATTTAGAGGAAGTCAGTAACTTGCCTAACAAACACTCAAACTTGTAAGACCATTGTTTTAAGATTTAAATCCATGCAGTAACATAATCTGTCACTTCCCAACAACTTCTTGAAGAATATATTTCCATTTTACAAATAGCTTCTTTCAGAAACCCATCAAGGGTCTGATTTTCTTCATTTAATTAGTCTAAAGCCACCCAAAACTTACTTACTGTAAAGTAAGTCTTTGGTGTTTTGAATCCTATAAATATCTTTCCTGTTTTGTAGAGATGTAATTCAACTGCAATTAATCCTTTATTAATTTCAAGTATTACTACTGAATAATTTAGAGAATACATCCATATTTACATAAACATCTTAGGAAATTTATTCATATCCCCTCTTGGTAAACACCTTCCCAATCTGAAAATCTTTCTAGGACCCGGTTATAACCTGACATTTCCAAATCAATTTCTTGCTGACCTTCTAACCTTTAGTTTATTTCTTCTATCCTCCTTTCCTTAGAGGCCCTTCCTTGAAAATCAGTCTCCATGTACCACACTGCAGACTTCCTGCCACAACTTCCAAAGATAATAACTCACAATTTCTTTATCTGCTGACACTGCCCCGTTTTCTTCATTTGTTACCATCACTATGGCCAAGCTAATATCCTAGATTCCAGTGTTAGCTATCACACTAGCTGACTTATACGATATTTAGCCTTTATCCTAGCAGTAATTTTATTTAGCATCTACGGTATGCAAGGTAGTGAACATACATGAATAAAATCACACGCTTCAATATTACCAAACCAAAAATATTTTAACTGATGAAAATCAGTAGATGAGAAAGTCATGCTGGAATTGGGTTTCCAATAGAGTTTTATGTTCTAAAATCAGCAACTGGGGTCAGAACCAAATAAATGAACAAATTCAAAATTTATCATTGATATAATTTTAGAGATGAATATGAATTCTCTAGTAAGTCTACACAGAGAGCTTTTTCTTTATAATTAACTGTCTCTTCAGTTGAACACAAGAATGGCTTAAATCTGAGGGCCAAAACGTATGAAAAATATGTATTATTTCACTCAGTATAGTGAGATTCTCATACGATGAGAAGCACATGGGAATTGAGACTGACTGAGGGCAGAGCAGTTCATGTCTATGCTCTTAGATTTATTTGGACATAAGCTTATTAAATAGAATAAGTCATCATACCATGCATTGCATACATTGTTACAGCTCTTTCCTTTTTTCTATACATTTGTTTATCAGTTTATACCAAGAGCCAAATTAAATTTGCCTATGTTAAATGCTCATGTGATGCTACTATACTGGAATTGTAAATCTACAGGCACTTATGAAACTCAAATACAAAAGAAGCACTAGACCTTGGTCACCATTAAGTCAGAAAGCCAGTGTTCTGATTCCAGCCCTATACTTTTGCTAGATGTCCAAATTTGTCTAACTTCATTTAGTTTCAAGATGATGATACCTGTTTTGATTGTATCACAGGTATTTATGAAAACACCTTATAAACTCTGAAATCCTCTACAATTGTAAAAGTATTATCATTTTCTTCTATGATGAATGTAATATTATCAGAAGCAGATTTTGTTTGTTTGTTTGTTTTTATTTTTGTCTTTCTGTGTAAGTATGAGGAATGTTTATGAAGGACACAGAACCCATTCTTGAAGAGGGAATAGAATTGCTTAGGATCCTGTTGATCAGAGTAGGAGTAAGAATATCGTCTTGTGTATAAAAATTAATTGTGTTTGAATGTGTGCTAGTAGAGTTACCAGGAAAGTTTAATCAGCCAGTTTAAACCATTTCTTAATCCCTTCCAACATCTTACCCTTTACACCGCTGTTTAATAAGAAAGCACAGGATTGTCAGTAAAGGGCATCACCACAATCAACGATTCCCATGAAATGCTTGTTGTCAAACCAGCTACCTAATCCAGTATTACTCCACTGACAACTCCATCTTCAAAGAAATGTGATAACAAACATATTTGATTGAATTTAGATATAAGTCCTTCCTAGTATGTCAGTTATAAATTGCAGAAGCTAAATTATATGACTTTTCCAAAATAAAGTCAGTTTTCAATGAAGATGCCCACCTTCAGTATTGATTTAGTTGGGATAAAACACCATCTTTTTACTGCAGGTTATAGTCATCTTAGAAAATGACACCATAAGAAATAAAAGTACTCATTAAATTCAGCTGATATCTAAATTATACAGTAAGCATGGAAATGTCTTCTTACAAACTTTTCCTAATTTTTGAACCTGTTTTTTGGTTTTTATATTCTTCCAACCTTTCTCCCCACAATATCCACTCCAGTAATGATGTAAAATTCACTCACATTAAGTTGTAAATAATTGAAAGCTATGTTGTTCCTATTGAATTTATTAAATTCAAAGTTTTAAACTAAATAAATGAATATCTAAAGGTAGAATTTTAAGGGACAACCAATAGAATTATCGTCTACTATGCTGAGCAAAAGACCAATCTTTGTTGACTGGCTAATGCTTGCCAACGCTAATCTGCTAGAGAGAGTGTTTGTTACAGCAAACATATACAGCAAGCCAGTAACATTTGGTGATTGCACCAAAGTTTGCTGACATTAGATATTTTAAAGTAAAAATAATTGGATAAATAATGGGCGTACAACCTATATCACATCTGTCGCAAAATTGTCCTTTAATATGTTGATTAAGCGAAGAATATGGGATTTCAGAAAATCACTGGAAAGTCATTTATTACACTTGGCTAATTTTAGTGACACAAATTTTTACTGCCCTTAACCAATCTCATTTTGCAAACTTTCTTCTCAGTGTCTCTGTTCTGACTGCCAACATGGGTGCTAATTAGCATCAATTTTGCTGGTAATATTTTTCTCCTCTTAGGGACTGAGTACAGCTGTTTGCTAGGAACAGAAATGAGAGTACCCCCTGATTTCTGTGGACCAGTGGTCTGTGGTAATTTATTTTAGTCATAGCTAATCCAAGCTTGTTTATAACTCCATAACTGACTATATATCCTATTAGCGATCCCATTAACCATCAAGCTTGTCTAAGGTGACAAGGAAAACAACTCAATAGCACCAAACTCAGTCACCGTGGAGAATAAACTCACCTACTGTGGTGTGACAGTACTCACTTGGGAGCCAGGCTTCTCTAACTGAATACATTTTCAAGACGCTCTCTTCAAGCACTTAATGAAATGCAGGTTTCTTTATGACTTTCATTTAAAAATACATTATGAAAGCCACTTGGCTCTTCTTTGCTCTTGCCAAGTTTTGAATACCTCATTGCCAGACCCACAGCAGACTATAACTAATTTCATATATTATGAAGATGTGATTTCATTTCAGTTTATGGCAGCAAGTATCCAAGTTTGAAACTTGTCCATTGCAGAAGACAAACAATATTATCACCTCAGTATACTGCGAAGGGAAGCATTTAACAAAACATCAGTGTCTGCTAAGATGGCTAAAATTTTGTTTTTAATTTAAAAATGGAGCTTTGACTTCTATGGGGGTACTGGATGAATAATTTTGTGTATGAAAATTTCTAGTTGCCTCTGAGAAATCTCTATCTGAGCGCATTACCACTGAATCAAATAAATCATCACCACCAAAGACCTTTAAACATCTCCCTATAAATATTCTGCAAATTCAAAATTTAGTCTAGAATCCATTCACCTTCTTCCTCATATCTTCTTTGTCATTGAACACTGACATTTAATCTTTCAAACCATCCAATTTGTTTTATTCCTGTGACTAAATTCCTTTTCACCCCTGGATTATAGGGGCCACCTCATGATTGTATTACCTGCCTTCAGTCGAGTAGTGCCCCACCTTGGTTCAGCCCGGAAAAATTTGAAAAATATGGATACCTGAGTTTCACTCCAAGAGCGTCTGATTTAATTGGTCTGTGGTGCAGCCCAGGCATTGGGTTTTTTTAAAGCTCACCACATGAGGCTCATGTTCAGCCATGGCTGAGAATTACTGCATCTAGTTTCTCTTTAGTATTGTCAACAGAGTTATCACATCAGGACTCTCACCAGCTAAGGAAACAACAGTAATCTTTTATTTGCTACAGGATCAGGTTTAAATACCTTCACCTGTGTTTTAAAGTCTGTCTTTTATAAACCACATGCCTAATGACCTAATTTTATTTCCATGTATAACTCCCACATTTGCTTTCCCTGAACCAGATCTATGTATATGAATGTTCATAGCAGCTTGTGCAGTAGCAGCCAAAAACTGAAACCAGCCCAGATGTCCTTCAAAAGATGAATGGTTAAACAAACTGTAGCACAACCATACCATTGACTACTACTCAATAATGAAAAGGAACAACCTATTGATACGTGCAACAACTTGGATGAATCATCGGGGAGTTATACGAGTGAAAAAAGTCAAAAAGTTACCTAGTATAAAACTCCATTTATATATTTGATGTGACAAAAATTTAGAAATGGAAGACAAATTAGTGGTTTCCAGCGGTTGGAGACAAGCGGGAAAGGTGAGGGGAGAAGGAAAGGAGACGTGTGGGGTATGGTTATAAAAATGTAAAACAGAGGACTTGTGGTGTTTGAGCTGTTCAGTACCTTGACTTTGGTGGTGGATACACCAGCTTATATAAGTGATAAAATTGTATGGCACTTCACACACACACACACATGCACACAACTAAGTAAAACTGGAAAATCTGAATAAAATCAGCAGATTGTATCAATGTCAATGTTCTATAATATTATTCTATAGTTTTACCAAATGTTACCATTTTGGAAATTGGGCAAAGGGTACAGGACCTCTCTGTATTATTTCATAAAATTGCAATCTACTATTATCTCAATAAAATTACTGAAATAATTTTTTAAATTCCAATCAAAAAATTAAAACTTTTGATAAAATTTAAATTTTGAATTAAAAAAATTCCTACCCATTTTTCAAGATCCGGCCACATACTGTATATTTGCACACATTTTGTTCATTACTCAACAGTTTCTCTGGATAATTATCAAGGTTAGGAATAGCACATAATACAAAATCTGTTTGTGTATGCTAATGTTTTTCCCGTAACGGCTGAACTCTATGCTATTCTTCTTTTTGATGTAGATTAAGCAATTGATGAACTGATACCAATTTATTAGTAAATTAAATATGTAAAGGGAAACATAGTAAATTTCACTCACATTTTTTCCACAGAAAAATTATCCACTTGCAACTGGAGAAAGGGCACCTTGCTATACTTTCACCTTCTATGTTGATACTTATTTCCTCTTTACTTAACCTTTTTTTTAAACCTTAAACCTTAAACCTTTTTTTTAAAATTGGGGAACAATATACATACAGAAAAGAACACATATGCTAAGGATACAACTCAATAGACATTTATTAGCTGAGATTTTACACGTCCATGTAACTGAAACCCAGATCAAGAAACAGAATAAGGAATGTTCAAGAACATTCTCCATACTCCCTTCAACTCAGTACAACTCCAGGGGTAACAGTAGAGTTTTTAGGAAGTATATCATAAAATATGCTTTGTGGCTGGCTTCTTTTGTTCAATAATGTTTGTTCAATTCATGCACATTGTGTGTGTTGTGCTATATTATATTGCACTGGGTGAATTTCCACAATTTATCCATTTTACTTTTGATGAACATTTGAGTAGTTTCTAGTTGTAGCTAATATGGATAGTGTAGCTATGAATATTTTAGTCTGTACCCTAATTCACACTTCCTGAAGATCAATTTTCTCCTCATCTTCATCCTCATTTCTTTTTAGATGATGCTTGGAAAATGACACTTCATTACATAAGCAAAGATGATCTTTTTTCTGCAGATAGTAGAAAGTCAAGCAGATTTGAAAAAGAAAAATAATTCAGAGATTCATTTTTTAGTTTTCACTTTCAGGAAAGATATATGACACCCAAGCCCTTAATTATCTTTCCTATTTCAAGAAGTCGTATGAGACAGAACCAAAGTGTAGACATGATAAATTCAGGCATCAAGAGCAAAAGAGCTGCTTCCTGTTGGGTGGCACTGGGGACTCAGTAGGGACTCCAAGAAGCTCTCCATTCCTTTATGAGGCAGACTTAACAGGATAAATTATCTATTTGCTCTGAAATTCACAAACAACCAATGCAACTTCTAGCAAAAATAATTATAAAAATAAAGTGGATTGTTCTCCTAGGTCACAACTTCTTCTCTGACTTAGCACAGCTAATGCAACTGAAGGTCAATTGCAAATGGCACTAATTAAAAAACATTTATTTTGCATCTATCTGCTTAATCTGTCCTGAAAACAGTGAAAAATTGGAAACGCGTGATTTTTCAAGAAAGAGTGAAAAATAGTTAGAAAAATAACTAACATATTCAATACTAAGCACACTGTTTTACATCTGTAAGGCATACAACAAATCAGTGTTGAGTTCAATACATCGTAAAATAGTAGTGAACACATGTAATATGATTTAAAGCTATATATACCCAATAGTAGTTTAGAGCTAGGGTTCAATGAAGGCTGAACTAATCATGAAAGTTCCTCAGCAGTTAAGGACCTAGTGTAGAAAGATGATTTACTCAAACAAAGGGAGAAGGAGGTGACAGATGACTGAGGAAAGGTAACTAATTCTAAACCTAACTCCAAATGTACCATATGCTAACTGATTCTTCTACAATATTGAAGTATGAATTAAATGGCACTGGCAGGATTGAATGTGTTGCATTCAGGGTCCAGTGAAGAAAATAGTCTAACGTTATAACTAGAGCAGAGGTAGGTTACTTGCTAGGGAGAAAAAGGAAGTAGGTTTAAGGATCCTTTGTATGTTCTTTAAACAATTCTTCCATATTAAGGTATCTGCTCTCATACTTTTATAATAAAGTGACTTTTTACTTTGAAGTTTTATTTCAGATGAAATGACATTCCAGAACTTCAACTTGAAAGCATTGTTCTGCATGATGATCTGCATTAATTCATTCACACTGATGTAGTTTTTGGAGACATTTTAAACACAGTGCAACCTTCTGTTTAATCAGTTCATTGATTACTAGATATTTGGTTCTGTCTAAAACATCCATTGAGACATTTGGTCTATTCCCAAAGGTCTTGATATTTGATTTTACCAAAAATATCCATGAGCATGGTAAATGGTCCATGCCAAATGGTCCTTGATATTTAGTCCTGTCAACAACCTCCACACTTAGAAAATGTTCCTGGGTTCAAATAGCCCATAATGCTTACTTGTACTTCTGGTTTATAGGATTAATACATAAAATATACTATCATGTTTATTGGTCCAATAATTGTTTTGTGGCTCTATTGCCAAAATAGCCCTCTTGCATTGGTAGTCTAGCTGGTAATGGCATAGGTAGATGGATCAGGATTTGAATCTTGCAGAAGAGTGGGATTTATATTTACTATGCACACAGAGGAATAGCCCTACAGACAGAGAAATGCACAGACGACAAGTCGAGGATGAGATCTGGCCATACATGGTGTAGTAATATTTCATTAGGCATTTTGCTGGATATGGCTGAGTTCAATAAAGGCAGAGTTTGAAAGGAGGAGATTGGTCAAGTGCTGTGTAAAATGGGCTGCAAACCCTTTGACATAAACAGTTTACAGAGCATCTTGCTTGTTCAGGAGGAGTGAGATGGGCGTGGCTCTCTTACCACATAGTAGTTGGGTGTTAGAGTCCCCATGAGGTGGGTATTGTGCATCTAATCAACCCCCCTACAACTATCCCATCACCCAGGGTTAATGGTGATGTTGCCCTTGAATCGATGTCCTATAGAGGTACATTTGTGGTAGATTGCATGAAGTGTCTGCCACTATTTGGAGAGGTTTTAGTGGGTGTGACTCCCACTCTTCCTTGCCAGTCAGCATGGACCACCACACCCTTGGCTGGTGCCTACCAGCCCAGTGCTTGATCCAGCCACGTTGAGCCAGGTGTCTAAACCATAAGA
Source organism: Eschrichtius robustus (assembly GCF_028021215.1). Taxonomy (NCBI): domain Eukaryota; kingdom Metazoa; phylum Chordata; class Mammalia; order Artiodactyla; family Eschrichtiidae; genus Eschrichtius; species Eschrichtius robustus. Next base: position 73,926,441 of record NC_090827.1, read on the forward strand.
TATTAGTAAGTTTTCCCCTACCGGTAAACCAGTGACCATTGGTCAGTCAACTACAAAAGAAAAAAAATATGACATCTTTTTGAAAATTCTCAGCAGAATGTGGCAGAAATAGTATACTCACAGAGGCAAAAATGCCAGTGCAACATTATAGTGGTTTTTGTTACCATTTCCATTTCCATTCCTTTAACAGAGATAGGTGTGAAAGGTACTGGTGCTGTGATGAGAGGAGAATCTGCGATGCCTGATGTACAACTAGTCAGGGTTTGGATAACATTACAATCATTCAAGATAAAACAGGAAAACATCAGCACAATGTTGGTGTTGAAGGGGAAGTAAGGAAAACCCTGAATAGGTCAAAATGTCATACAGAAGAAGGACCGAATGCAACACTATCACAGGTACTTCAAAGAACTCTCCATGATACTTATAAAGAGGTCCTGTTAATGCTACCAGAAAGAAAGTCATTGAAGAGGCAAAGTAAATAGAATTCAAAACAGACATCGACCTCCAAACCCAGCTTCATTGCATGGAGTTGAAATTCCAGAGGAGTATAAAGTGACCAGACTCAGAGAACTATTTTTTATGCAAGATTCCAGTGCTCAAGATGACAAAAAAAATTATTTACCCAACTTCTGATAATATTCAATATTTAAGTGTCAGTACCACATTATTCAGTGATGACACCTTCAAGATGGCACCAACACAGTTCACTCATTTACTGTGCATAGTATAGTACTGGGTTATACTATGCCATTGACTTATGCACTAACAATGAAAAGGCAACAAGATATATGAAAATACTTGCATTCAGTAAACTTGAATTGAAAATACTTGCATTCCTTGCATTTGCATGGGAAAGAAATCTTGAAAGTAACCCTTCATTGTGCCTGATGCACTTCAAGATTGCAAATGTGAACATAGTTTGGTTACTCCTACCAAATGCACAAGTAAAAGTATACTTTTTTCACTTTTCACAATCACTTTGGTGAAAAATATCTTCTTTGCGTCTAACACACTAGTATATGACAATGGAGAGTCATCCATAGTAAGTGTGCATCCACCTTGGGACTTTCATTTGTGCCTTTGGAAGCTGTGAATGAAACTTGAGTACATTGTGGAGGATGCAGAAATTTTAGATGACTTAATGAATTATGCTGAGAGAGTGTATGTCTATGGAATGCATGGAGACAAAACAAGACCAGAAGCTCCAAGATTTCCAGCAGAAACTTGAAGTCTTTATACATCAGTACTGAATGGTGATCACAGGATGAACAATGCAATGGAAGGCTGGCATAGCAAATTTCAAAAGCTTATGGTAGTGCATTATCCTTTAATTTGGAGATTTATTGAAGTGTTGAAAGATGAACAGTAAAGCAATGAACCAGGTTACCACCTGGTTCTAAAAGTTACCACCCAGGTTCTAAAGTCTCTGTCAGGCAACCCTAGTGCCCCCACCACCACTCTCACCTGAAAAGACCCTGGGCACAGTAAATGTACAATAAGTGCTAAAAGTCTGATTTAACAACCAAAAATAAACTACTTTTATGCAATGGCTATATCTCTGTGCATTGTATTAACTTATACAAACCAGAGTAATGGTTGAATAAAAAAGTACCTTGATGTCCTTTAAATGTTGAACTACTATCCACACAGCTAGACTTTTGCACAGGCTAGTTTCTGCTCATAGGAAAATTCTCGCACTTCATAGAATTTGAGTCAGCAACTTGATCTGCAAGCAAATTTGACCCTCTCAACCTGTCCAGATTATCAGCTTCACTTTAAAAACCTGTGTTCATCCGTAAATTTAGATACTTTGTTATATCAGTTTGAAAATATCTTTCCTCAATCATGAAAGCTGTCTGGAAAATAAATATTCAATGTCATTCTTTCAAGTCTCTCTGAAGACATTTCTCTCTATTTCAAACACTTTTCAGCATCTCAGTTCCAGCCTTGAAATTGCTATCAATTGTATTCATAGGATTTCAATCAGTGAAAGGAGGTCAAAGTCCAGATAGCACAATAAAGAGTTAATTCATAGTCACCAACATAAGATGTTTTAGTCTTATGTTAATATACATATCCTCCAGGATAAATGACTTCAAGGCTGCTCTTTAGAACTAAAATCACTTTGCATATCATACAGTGCCTTGTACACAGCATGACTGTAATGGAGAATTGTGAAACCAAATGAAATATTCTGTTTATGTTTGAAGTTCCATATTACAAATGCAGAGGGTTTCTACTAATCTCTGAAAAAATTGTGTTTTTTTTGAAGTTGGTTGAGTTAAAAATTAGTCATTAGAATCGACAAATATTTATAAGACTTTTTTGTTTTGACTACAAAGAAAAAAATGTATCCACTTGACAATGATGGAATGCAAGGAATTGGGGCGAACGTACTTGCAATGCAGAAAAATAAATCCTAGGGATTCAAATAAATGACATAGGAGAAAAACAAACAGCTTGAAAGCTGCTGGTTAGGTTTTGGTCACAGTAAAAAGAAAATCAGAATTCTTTTTGCCCTTTCCTTCTTTAGAGAACAAATATAAAAGATAAAGATTGAACTAAAAAAATAACTCTCGGTCTAAGGGCCCACTTACAAAAAGCATTCTCCTTTCCAAATTTTACTCAAAATCATAGTCCTCTTTAGTCTCCTTTTTCCCTCTGAGCTCCATTAGACCACAATAAGCTTTCTTGTAGAAACCATGTTGTTGGCGATTTGAGCTCCTAAAATGAATTTCTATGAGCGAGTTTTGAAACTATGTATCTATAATCAAAGTGGTTTTCACCAACCAATGCTATTTATAGTCATAGTTGAGGGCTTCCCTGGTGGCGCAGTGGTTAACAATCTGCCTGCCAATGCAGGGGACACGGGTTCGAGCCCTGGTCTGGGAAGATCCCACATGCCACGGAGCAATGAAGCCCGTGCACCACAACTACTGAGCCTGAGTACTACAGCCATGAGCCACAACTACTGAGCCTGCATGCCACAACTACTGAAGCCTGTGTGCTTAGAGCCCGTGATCCGCAATAAGAGAGGCCACCACAATGAGAAGCCTGCACACAGCAATGAAGAGTAGCCCCCACTCACCACAACTAGAGAAAGCCTGCGCACAGCAAAGAAGACCCAACACAGCCAAAAATAAATAAATAAAATAAATTTATTAAAAAAAAAATAGTCATAGTTGAAAGCACACACTATTCAAACTACATCGGATAATATAACGTTGCTCCAGCTGAAGTTGAAGGGCTTGATACCCTACCGGCTATGTCCTCACCAAGCCCCAATCCCCAAGCCTCAATTCAGGGTAAGGGTTACAAATATATTTGACTTTACTATGTGATTCATCACAGTCGTCTTTGTATGTGTTAGTAATGCTAGAAATTGAGTACTGAATTTTGATACTAAAATGACAATCTTGATACTAATATTTTTTCTTAAATTCTCTTGGCCATGATTTTTTTTTTTTTGACTACTGCATATCATGTGTATATTTGTTTAGTATACTGTTCTCTGCTTTTTCTTTTAAACGTTGTGTGATTTTGTTTTGTATATCACTCTCATATACAAAAGATGGTGATATTAGCTGTCTTGTCCACAGTCCAGTTTATTAGAATCTGCTTACTTTCCCAAATTCTCTGAAATAGCTGGCTGTACACATGAGATAAAATTTACCCACAAAATAGGTACCATGAGCTGTTATCTCTTCTATGAAAAAATAAATTGAGATACAGAAATAATGGAAAGTGTTCCATGTGTGATATTGTGGCCAGTAAAGTAGAGGTTTACATACAGCTAGTTTTGACATTCAAATGTCCTACCTTCCCTAACATCGCTTTTCTATCTTTTTCTTGGTCTTCTGGAATCCAAATGCATTAACTATTCTTAATTTTACATTCAGGTTTTTAATTCTTGTATCCAAATATGTCCTAGCTCATTAATAATAATAATGTGCTAGTTCATTAATAATAATTAAATGAACAGCTTATATTATTTGGCTCTGCTTAAAATTTATTTTAGTTTTTGTTATAATCTAAGAAGCTTTGCCTTTTAGTAGGGAATCTTCACCCCATTTATATTGGTTGTTATAATACAAAATGTCCCTTTTTTTTTCCTTTATTCTATTTTCTTTTATCCCTGTTGTTGTATACATTATATTTCCATAGTCCTTAGTGTCTGAGATGTTTTAGAAAGCATTTTAGACTATTTTATGTTCTAATAATGTTTATCTTAAAATTTTTCAAAAAATTCATAATATCAAAAGTTAGTTTATGAACATACTACCCAAGACAATCTACAGATTAAATGCAATCCCTATCAACTTACCAATGGCATTTTTCACAGAACTAGAACAAATGATTTTGAAATTTGTATGGAAACACAAAAGACTCCAAATAGCCGAAACACTCTTGAGAAAGAACGGAGGTAAAGGAATCATGCTCCCTGACTATACTACAAAGCTACAGTAATCAAAACAGCATGGTACCAGCACCAAAACAGACACATATATCAATGGAACAGGATAGAAAGCCCAAAAGTAAACCCACACACTTATGGTCAATTAATCTATGAAAAAGGAGACAAGAATATACAATGGAAACAGTCCCTTCAATAAGCAGTGCTGGGAAAACTGGACAGCTACATGTAAAAGGATGAAGCTAGAACATTTTCTAATACCATATACAATAATAAACTCAAAATGGATTAAAGACCTAAATGTAAGACCGGATACTCTAAAACTCCTAGAGGAAAACATAGGCAGGACACTCTTTGACATAAACTGCAACAATTTTTTGGATCCACCTCCTAGAGTAATGGAAACAAAAGCAAAAATAAACAAACGCAACCTAATTAAACTTAAAAGCTTTTGTACACCAAAGGAAACCATAAATGAAATGAAAAGACAACCTATGGACTGGGAGAAAATATTTGCAAACAATGCAACTGGCAAGGGATTAATTTCCAAAATATAAAAACAGCCCATACAGATAAAAGACCTGTATGCAGAAAACCATAAGACATTGATGAAAGAAATTAAAGATGATAAAAACAGATGGAGAGCTATACAATGTTCTTGGATTGGAAGAACCAACTTTGTGAAAATGACTATACTACCCAAAGCAATCTACAGATTCAATGCAATCCCTATCAAACTACCAATGGCGTTTTTCACAGAACTAGAACAAAAAAGTTCACAATTTGTATCGAAACGCAAAAGACCCCGAATAGCCAAAGCAATCTTGAGAAAGAAAAATGGAGCTGGAGGAATCAGGCTCCCAGACTTCAGACTATACTACAAAGCTACAGTAATCAAGACAGTATGGTACTGGCACAAAAACAGAAATATAGATCAATGGAACAGGATAGAAAGCCCAGAAATAAACCCATGCACAGATGGTCAGTCACCTTATCTTTGATAAAGGAGGCAAGAATAAACAATGGAGAAAAGACAGCCTCTTCACTACATGGTGCTGGGAAAACTGGGCAGCTACATGTAAAAGAATAAGAACACTCCCTAACACCATATACAAAAATAAACTCACAATGGATTAAAGTCCTAAATGTAAGGCCAGACACTATAAAACTCTTAGAGGAAAACATAGGCAGAACACTCTATGACATAAATCACAGCAAGATCCTTTTTGACCCACCTCCTAGAGAAATGGAAATAAAAACAAAAATAAACAAATGGGACCTAATGAAATTTAAAAGCTTTTGCATAGCAAAGGAAACCATAAGCAATATGGAAAGACAACCCTCACAATGGGAGAAAATATTTGCAAACAAAGCAACTGACAAAGGATTAATCTTCAAAATATACAAGCAGCTCATGCAGCTCAGTATCAAAAAAACAAACAACCCAATCCAAAATTGGGCAGAAGACCTAAACAGACATTTCTCCAAAGAAGATATACAGATTGCCAGCAAACACATGAAAGGATGCTCAACATCACTAATCATTAGAGAAATGAAAATCAAAACTACAATGAGGTATCACCTCACACCAGTCAGAATGGCCATCATCAAAAATAATGGATATCTACAAATAATAAATGCTGGAGAGGGTGTGAAGAAAAGGAAACTCTCCTACGTTGTTCATGGGAATGTAAATCATTGAAGCCACTATGGAGACCAGTATGGAAGTTCCTTAAAAAACCAAAAATAGAGATACCATATGATCCAGCAATCCCACTCTTGGTCATATATCCAGAGAAAACTCTAACTCAAAAAGACACATGCACCCCAATATTCAGTGCAGCACTATTTACAATAGCCAAGACACGGAAGAAACCTAAATATCCATCCACAGATGAATGGATAAAGAAAATGTGGTATATATAACATATACAATGGAATACTACTCAGCCATGTAAAAGAGTGAAATAATGCCAGTTGCAGCAACATGGATGTACCTAGAGATGATCATACTAAGTGAAGTAAGTCAGACAAGACAAATATCATATGATATCACTTATATGTGGAACATATAAAAATAACACAGTTGAACTTATTTACAAAATAGAAATAGACTCACTGACATAGATAACAAACTCATGGTTACCAAAGGGGAAAGCAGGGGAAGGGATAAATTTGGAGTTTGCAGTTAACATATACACACTACTATATATAAACTAGATAAGCAACAAGGATCTACTGCACAGGGAACTATTGATATATTCAATATCTTCTAATAACCTATAATGCAAAAGACTCTGAAAAAGAATATATGCATATATATATGTATAACTGAGTCACTTTGTTGTACACCTGAAACATTGTTAATCAACCATAGTTCAATAAAAATTAAAATTAAAAGTTATTTTTACTCTGAGTGTTCAAGTGTATTGTGTGTGTAAGTGTGTGTGTGTATGTGTGGTGTTTATATGCGTATGGGCAAGTCCACACACTTGTTTCATCCATAGATTCTATGCTGGCATGTTTATACTTCCCTATGTTATAATTAGGATACATCTGTCCAGCCTGTGATTCAGTAAATTAACATAGCCAGTCGACAGATTATCTGTCCATTTTTAATATTTGTTTAGTTTTTTGTTTGTTTGTTTTGGCTAAAGTACATGTATTTATTGAATTCTTACTCCAAATAGCATTTCTAGCAAGATTTTACTTTCTTTTCAGTCATGATTTCTTTTTGCTACCATTAACTATAAGAAACCTTATAATTTATGGTAATATTATAAGTGAAATTCTTGAACCCCTGACATAAACATCTCCAAGGTCTTTTTACCTCCACCTCTTTCTCTTGCAGGGCTTTGTAGAAATGTATTTCTTCTCACAGCAACTATGTCAGTATCATCATTTCCTTCTATATCTTTCTAATCATCATCTGCAATTTGAAGTCTCTGCCTAGATGGATAAAAATTAGCTAAATATGCACTTTAGGCATTACACTCTTCCAGTCTTACTAAGTAGTATCTAATATATAGAAATCAGTATTTCTTTAAATTTTCTATATTGTACATATTTTAATATTTCAGTTCAGCCATAGATAGTATATAGATTATCATTTTTCCAATTGTATTATAATCTTTTTCCTTTTGAGATGCAAAATAATTATATACCATGTGCTAGATATAAAAGATTATTAAATTCAATTTATCTATCTTATAATATTAGCTAATTTCCTCTTAGCTTTTCAGCTTCTGACATTTGATTGGATATTGGTCTTTCTCTTTGTTATTATGTTATTACTGTAAGTTTTTTGTGTTTTTATTAAGATAATCCATATTTTGGGACTATTAAAGAGACAGTTTTGTGACAGAAATAGACAAATATATTAAAAATTATTTTTCACATTAGGTTTCCTTTTCACTTTTTTGGAGTTTCTTTCCCACTGTTCATTTACCTTCGATAAAGTGTTTTTTCTATCAGATCTCCACATAAGCAATTATAAAAAGATGAATCGAGGACTTCTATGCTTGAGTGATAATAACCTCTATACTTGAGATACCTTTAGAACAAACAAACAAAACAAAACATATCAAACCAACCAACCAACCAAGAAAGAAATAGAGGATATGGAGGCATGATTCAGAGAGGCTACTTTATCTTGACTCTAGCTAAGGACATAATTCTGAGGGACAAAACAAGTCCTAATAGTCCTCAATTGGTTCAGCCCCGTCTTCAGATAAGAAAATTACACAGGACTTTGCAGTCAAAGTCCTAAGCAGCGTGCACTTGCCTGAAGTATTCACTTGCCTGGAGTATACTCTGGTTGATGAGACTTCTCAGAAAACCACAGGAGTAGTAAACAGATGGGCATGATTTAAAATGTTCCAGGACTGATCCTAGCCAGCAGTATCTCAGCTATCATAACGAATTGCCTCCTGAATGTTCTCACATCTAATTGATTTTTGGTGGCATTGAGTTCTCTTCTTTCTTTGCATAACCATACACTCTGCACTACAATCACGAGAAAGGTGGGAAGGTACATTCTGAACAGAGAGAGGAGTATTTCTCAATTTGTTTTACATTCAGACACCTTATATCTATGTTTTCTACCAAGGCCACATTTTGGTATGGCTAATGCTATCAAATAAGAAAGATGGAAAAGGATTAATTAATCGATATCTCCTAAGGGTTTTTAGCTAAAAGGCTAATGCAAAGGCCAAGCACTGTCATTATCACTATTTGGTCTGATTATGGTGATTATGTGACCTAGAAGAAAAATGTCAAAAGGGAGACATTCCCGTTAATTTGAATTGTTAATATAACTGTTGACAGCAAAGAAAAGTTTGCATGTCTGCATCAGATCCCCTAACAACAAAAATTCAGCTGTCTCGTATATTGATAGATTTGATTAAGCTAATTTGTCACAGCCAGAATCATTATTGTCATTAAACACTAACATTAAATGTCTATTCACTCCAGCTTGAGAGCAATGCATATGATGTATAGGGCTCAGGAGGATACATGAAAGCATCTGTAGCTTTTCAGTGAGTGTACAAATAACAGCGGCCTGTATTTAAAACAGCAGTCTTAGAAACCTTTAGTTTTTCACAAAAAAGGATACAATAGCATTAGTATAATACAGATTAAAATAAGGTAATATCCACTAATTAACAGATAAATCTACAAATATATAAAGCTATAGGAAAGAAAACATTTTATTAAAAATACTCTAGACTGTCACTTAAAAATCTTCTTTAATCAGACAATTAAATATGGCCTATAGGGACTTCCCTGGTTGTCCAGGGGCTAAGACTCCGTGCTCCTAATGCAGGGGGCCCAGGTTCAACCCCTGGTCAGGGAACTAGATCCCACATGCCGCAACTAAAGATTCCTGCATGCCACAACTAAGAGATCCTGCATGCCACAACTAAGACCCAGTGCAGCCAAATAAATAAATAAATAAAAATAAATATTTTTTAAAAATATATGGCCTTTAAGTTTTCTAAGAAGTACTTTGAAAAAGTAATGCATAGGATACATTGATTTAATTGTTTATTATCTTGAATTATAATCTTTAAATATTTGGAACTACAGTATGTAGGTCTCAATTTATAACCTTGCCCCAGTCCTGAGCTTGTAAGGAGTAGGTCTGGTTTTTTTAAATTTAGAATTGTCTGACTCCTCTTACTTTCAAGCAAGATTGTAGTTTCACAGAGAGGGCTGGCTCTGAGTGTGCTCCCCTCCACCCACCTCCACTGCCTAAATCTCATGTCCTTTTCCCCTTGTTTATATTTACAACATCATTTTCAGAAGCTATTATATCCAAGCAGAGAGAAGTAAACATATGTATAGAAGATTTCAATGATTTAATTAATAAGCACACACTAATATGATATTATAATACAATTTGTACACAAACATATATATTACTATATATAATAGTATATGTGATAGTATAAATATAAACCATTATAGTATTGATATATGTGCTTATATGTGTGTATATATATATATATATATGTTGTGTGTGTGTGTGTGTATATATATGGGGGGACATTGCAAAACCAATAAATACAAAATAAAAATTAACTTTTAAGAATAAATAATGCATGCTGAAGCATCAAATAGACTATGTTCTTTTACCATAACTCACTGAAATTAGAAATCAATGGTAAAAAGAAAGATTAAAATGTTCTCATATTTAGAAATTAACAACCTAAAAGCCCACAAAACTAAAATCATATACCTAAATGTAAAACACAAAACTCTAAATCTTCTGGAAGATGAGACAAGAAAAGAAATCTAAATTACCTTGACTCTGGTGATGCAACCAGATACAACACAAAAAGCACAATCCATACAAGAAAAAAGATAGTTGGACTTTACAAAAATAAAAAACTACTCTGTGAAAGACACCGTTAAGAAAATAAAAAGACAAGCCACAGACTGGAAGAAAATATGTGCAAAAGACATATTTGAAAAGGACTTGAATTAAAATATGCAAAGAACTCTCAAAATTCAACAGTAAAAACACAATTGATAAATGAGCCAAAGATCAGAACAGACATCTCACAAGAGAAGATCTGATGGCAAATCAGCATATGGAAAGATGCTGAACATCATGTCATTGGGGAACTGCAAGTTAAAACAACCATGAGATACTAATACATACCTAAAAGAATGGCTAAAATCGAAACACTGACAACACAAAATGCTGATAAGGTTGTGGAGCAAAAGAAGCTCTCATTCATTGCTAGTGCGAATATGGAATTGTACAGCCACCTTAGAAGACAGTTTGCTGGTTTCTTACAAAGCTAAACATAATCTTACTATACAGTCCAGCAATTGTAGTCCTAGGTATTTAGCCAAATAAGTTGAAAACTTAGGTAAACACAGAGACCTGCACATGAATGTTTACAGCAGCTTTATTCATAACTGCCAAAACTTAGAAGTAGTCAAGATGTCCCTCAGTAGATGGATGGATTAAAAATTGTTTTGCATCCTTAAAAAGGAATATTGTTCAGTGATAAAAGGAAATTAGCTATCAAGCCACAAAAAGACATGGAGGAAACTTAAATGCATATTTCTGCGTGAATGAAGACAGTCTGAAAGGGTTACATACTAATTTTAACTATATAATGCTGTAGAAAAGATAAAACAATGAAGACAGTACAAGGATCAGTGGTTGCCAAGAGCTGGGGGGCAGGAAGACAATAGGAAGAAATAGGTGCAGCAGAGAGGATTTTTAGGCCAGTGAAACTATTCTGTATGGTTCTGTAATAGTGGACATATGATATTATGCATTTGGCTAAATCCATATAGAACTGTACAATGCAAAGAGTAATCCCTAATGTAAACTATGACTTCAGTTAATAATAATGTCTCAATATCAGTTCTTCAATTATAACAAATATACCACCCCAATTCATGATAGTAATAATGGGGTAAACTGAAGGCAGAGAGAGAGATCATATGGGAGTTCTCTGTACTTCTGTTTATTTTTTCTATAATTCTAAAACTGCTCTAAAAATCAAGTATATTAATTTTGAAAAACAGCGAGATTAAAGCAGAGGTCATAAATAACAAGGTATTTAGAACTATAGCATTATTAACAGATATGTCAAAGGCAATAGTTAAAAGAAAGATTTTAAAACAAACAAAAGTTACATTATTTGTACATTGTATGTAAGATAGATGATATACTGATAGATAGATAAATAGATAATCAGTTAACAAGAATAAATAATCTAATCCTGACCTAATTTGACTCTAATGATAGACAGTAGGATATCTTCAACTCAGTGATATCACAAATAATGTCAAGATGAATGTCTTCATACATATTAGCTGGTAATTCTGCTCAGATTTTTAAATATATATATACACACAGGAGTTGAATTTTTTGGTGATTATACAAACTTATTAAACTCATGCACATTTATATCTTTCACACAAATCTCTTTCTTCAGTGAGACAAGTACCTCAGCACACTCTTACCTTCTATGATCTGTTCTTTGTCACCCTCTCATTCTCCTCCTCCTCCTGCACTTCCATCCTGCTCTGTAACATTGCAAGTGATTTCACCTGTAGGAATGTGGGCACTCCAGCTTGTACATACAAATTCCATTCACAATCCCTGCATATAACTGCCCATTGGCCGCCCATCCAGCCTAGAGCTGTGTGCACCAGAAGCAGTTTGATTTTGGAGGACAAAGCCAGTGCAGCCCTGGAAGACAAGTGGCTTGAGGACATTTGGGCAGAAAGCTCTGGAGCCCTTGGTACCTGAAATATTGTCTAGAAGTAAGTGAGGGCTGAGCAGAGAGCACCTGGAAATGCTCTTAATGAGGAAGTCCTCTTAAGTCCCCCAGACTCCTTGCACCTGAAGTGAGGGCACAGCCAGAGGAGGACCAGAGTGGGATGCTATAAAGCACAAAGACCCTCTTGCTTGGGTCTCCAAGTGTGGCTGACTAGAGTTTGAGATTTGTAAATGACCTCCAAGGCATCCATCAATTAGAAGCAACAAATTAGAGGTCTATGCTGCAACATGAATGCATCTTGTATGACGCTGTTGTGTCAGAAGAGTACAGAAAAGAATGAGATTTATTGAAAAAAATATGTAAATTTAAAACATATAAAAACACCACGTTTTTTAAAAAAAAAAAAACGTACCTGCCTAAGCATATGTTAAACCTATTAGTGTGGGTATCTATTAAGGTGGAGGAAATGGAGTACAGGCTGAGATTAAGGGAAGAACAAATAAATAAGAGTATGCCCTAAAATGAGGAGCATATTCGATTCTACTCTTTACTCTTGTGTTAATAAAATAATAGTAGAAAGAAAAAAATTTAATAAATAAATAGTAGAACCATTTGCTTGCATCTCTTGCATAAGCCTCACCCTTCTTACCTTCGCTTTTGGTTCAGCCAGCTCTTTTTTTGTGAAATATGATTCTCCATCCTAGCCTTTGTCTGTGGCTACCCTGCTCACAGTTTAAGCCGAGACCAAGTCTCCATTTATATTCTTTCTCTTTCAGAAGTCTTACTCAGACAATTCTGACTCACCCTGATAATGTCCTTTCACGACACAAATTCACTGATCCCTCCATTTGTTCACTGATCTCTCCATTTGTTCATTCAGCAAATACATATTGAGACCTAACCATGCTGAAATCAATGCACTGGTATTCATGGAGAAAAGATAAGTAACAAGTCCCATGGCTTAATGAGCTCACAGTCTAGAGAGAAACTCAGACAAGTGCAATATATAAAGATTGAGTTTAAGTATATTGTGGCTATTAACCCTCTTCTCTAATAGTAGGCTAAAATTTTACATAAATTGTGTAATGGTTAATATTAAATATTAATAATAGTATTAGACCATGTTAGTTACACTAACACTCACCAATATAACACCAATACTATAAATGGCCATATTAATAATATTATACCATGTCATTAATAATAAATTTAACCAAATAAATCTTGATGCAAAACCTGCTAGAAGTCATTGTTTATATCAACCACTCCTCTGAAATCTTCACATTATTGCTCTTTCCATTATTGCAAATAATCAGAAGTTGACTATGAATTAGCCAACAAAATTCACTAAGTAATCTCTAGTGGTGATTTATACTGTTGTCAGAAATATGCAAGGAATAAATATGCTTATAATTTTGTTTCTACAACTTGCAAATATATTTCAATATTTATGGTTCAAGGTTTGCTGATTACTTACAAAGTAGGTGACAGCAATCTTAGGAGATATAAATCCTTTGTCTCTCAAGGGCAGGATCAAAGCTGCATTACCAGTAATCTCCAATCAGCCCATTTTTTTCCAGTTTGCAAAAGGAGCCCAAAATTTATCAGTACTCCTGCATTAATGAGACAATTGCAAGTATAAAATGATAAATAGTAAAATGTATATTTTAGGAAGGTGTTAGCAATCATTCAGTGACCAATTTGGCTAGATACTTAGCATAGATAGCATAGATTCTATGCTTCCATTCTTTTTTAAGAACTAATTTTAGTAAAGTAGATTAAACATTTCGTGATATATCCTGTAGTGATTGCCTCTGACCTACTATTTGGCTGCTTCATTTAAGTAACATTTCATTTACTTTACTAATATATTCTTCGCCACATGTGTTTCTGGGGTAGCTATTAGTTTCTTATTAGTTTCAGCCTCATTTTCTCTCAACGATAATGTAAGTATGCATTCTTAATTCCATCCTGTTCATTCTTAATTCTTAATTCCAAGTGTTCTTAATTCCATTCTGTTCTGGATATGAAGAAATGGAAAGTGCATGCAGCATTTTGTATATCTGAGTTTGCCTCAACATATTTCAGATATCTGTGTGTGACTTCTCCAACAGCTCCTGTTATTCCACTTTTCCTCACTCATTAAACAAACCAGGGCCAGCTTCCTGGGCAAGAGACCTGTGCAGTTACACAGGTTCCCATGCTTAGAAGGGCCTTGCACTCGGTTTAATGCTCTGCTATTGCCATCTTGAAACTGTTAATAATTTTTGAAGAAGGATCCCTGAATTTTCATTTTGCACTGGGCCACCCAAATTAGGTAGTCTGTCTAATATTTTTAGACTGTATCAAATAAGTATAGAAGAATAACAGAAGGATAAATACAAATGTTAACAGTAGTTATCTTTAGATGATGGTTTAAGATTGATTTTAAGGGACTTCTCTGGCGGTCCAGTGGTTAAGACTCCATGTCGCCACTGCAGGGGGTACAGGTTCGATCTCTGGTTGGGGAACTAAGATCCTGCATGCTGCGTGGTGTGGCCAAAAACATGAAAAAAGAACGATTTTAATTTTCTTTTCATTTTTCATGCTCTAATTTTCCTGAGTTTTAGAGATAAGGAAGTTTAAAAGTGTCAGAAATCCCTTGGAATGCAACAAGTAGAACTTATGAGATAGTCCTTTTGAGCTAAAGAATCTTGATCTGCAAAAGACAAGATATATATTTTTTGGTATAACACTATATATGTGGTATTTTTTATTGAAGTATTGTTAATCTACAATGTTGTGTTAGTTTCAAGTATACAGCAAAGTGATTCAGTTTTATAGATATACATATATATACACATATATATATTCTTTTTAAGATTCTTTTCCACTGTATGTTATTATAAGACACTGAGTATAGTTCCCTGTGCCACACAGTGGGCCCTTGTTGTTTACCTATTTTATATCTAGTAGTATGTATATGTTAATCCCAAACTCTTAATTTATCTCTACGCACACTCCCCTCTCCCTGCCACTGTCCCTTTGGTAACCATAAGTTTGTTTTCTATGTCTGTGAGTCTATGCCTGTTTTGTAAATAAGTTCATTTGTATCTTTTTTTTTTTTTTTAGATTTCACATATAAGTGATATCATATGATATTTGTCTTTGTCTGACTTACTTCACTTAGTATGATCATCTCTAGGTCCATTCAGGTTGCTGTAAATGGCATTATTTCACTCATTTTTATGGCTGAGTAACATTCCATTGTGTGTAGCCATTCATCTACACATTCATCTGTCAATGGACATTTAGGTTGCTTCCATGTCTTGGCTATTGTAAACAGTGCTGCTATGAACATTGGGGTGCGTGTATCTTTTTGAATTATGGTTTTCTCTGGGTATATGCCCAGTAGTGGGATTGCTGGGTCATATGGTAGTTCTATTTTTAGTTTTTTAAGGAACCTCCATACTGTTCTCCCCAGTGGCTGCACCAATCTACATTCCCACCAACAGTGTAGGAGGGTTCTCTTTTCTCCACACCCTCTCCAGCATTTATTGTTTATAGACTTTTTAATGATGGCCATTCTGACTGGAGTGAGGTAATACCTTATTGTAGTCTTGATTTGCATTTCTCTAATAATTAGCAATGTTGGGCATCTTTTCATGTGCCTGTTGGCCATCTGTATGTCTTCTTTGGAGAAACGTCTATTTAGGTCTTCCGCCCATTTTTTTAACTGGAGTTTTGAAAGATATTTTTATTTATAAGGGTACAGATGATTTTACACCAATAGTAGAACTTCACAGAAAATGAAATACAGTATATTAGACCCAGAAAAAAATTCATAAAAGTCTTGAGTTCTCATAACATTACTGGGTCACTGCATACAATTTCATTATATTCTATTTTCCCTGAACACCCTTTGGTTTTTTTTTTATTTGTCCCTATTTAACACATCCTTGTTCATGAGTTTTTTAAAAAACTTAATTCTAAAAACTAGAAGAAAATTAACAAGAAAGAACTTTTACAATTATTTGGAGAATTGTATAGCATGAAGGTTTGAGTGTGCAGCAAACAAAGTTGGTTTGCAACAGCTGACAGGTTTCATTTTCATTGCCATTTTACAATAACTGTATTTTTCCTCCAGAGGGATAAGATTCAGCTAGTAATTACTTAAAAAGAAAGTAAACATAAAGAAGAAAGAAATCTTTTTATTCTGTTCCTTTCTTTGTCTATTCAAATTGTTAATAGTCTTTCAAGGGTGAATATGCTGGACATTGTTTTTACTCATTTTCATTTTTCTATATGAATTGAAAGTAATGTATCTTAAAGCCAGGATTTAAAAAATAAACAGTGTGAGAGCAAATTTGCTATACTCCCTTCAATCTTTCTGTGGCACACTCTGTAAAAGACAGAACTCTAAGGGGAAATGTATATAACTTTACATTCGGTTTCTAGAAATAGTCACCAATCAGGATATTTAGACAAATTGCTTTGCCATTCTTGGAGTTACAAGGAAGGAATTAGAAAGTCAACATAATTTGGTGTTTAATAGTGTAGCCACTGGGGTCAGACTGTTGAGGTCAAATTCATAGTTGTGTGACTTTGGGCAAATAACCCTTTTTCTGAGCTTTATTCTCCTCAGTTGTAAGATGGGAATGATAATAGAATTAAGTGAATTCTAATAAGTGTAAGAAAGAATAATTCTTGGTACATTGTGAAGTTTTTCACAAGTGAGCAATTATTATTTTGTACTTTTTTTTTCATTTAAAAATCACTCTATTCACTAAATTATACAAAATCATCTCCTGAAAAAGAAACTTCAGGAGAAAAGATACACGAATGTTTATGTCACTAATATTAGGGCAAAAGGATCATAATATCCTAAAGTACTGTGGTGTGGAAAACTCACATTCAACCTTTTATTACTGAAGTGGTCCCTAAGTAAATAAAAATGTATAATAATAATGTTTCCATGTTTATACTTGTGCAGCATTTATTTGTCCATTTTTTCCTGGAAGTTGCTACTTCCAGGACTTATATGAAGTGTATTGCTCTGAATAGTGTAATGGGAGGATGTAACTGATAACATCATATAATTCTCTGATGTCCCTCCAGGACTGAAGGACTATTTTCTTAGCTCCTGTGAGTGCTGCTGGTAATACACTTTCAGCTATCTTCCCTCTTCTCTGACTCCTTGGGCTGATGGTAGTAGACCGGCCTAAGGCCAGGTCCCTTCTTAGGGCAAGTGCATTAAATGATTGATGGACACAATGAGGGTTTAAAGACTTAGCCCCCTTGCCTCTAAACAGACAACTTTAGGTGGCCTTCCAGCTTTAGCACTTCCTGTGGATTGACTGAAGCATTTACTGGAGACAGCAACTCAGACCAACGTGTCCCTTGACCCATTCCTACTGTTTTCTTTCTCTTCCACAGGAGTTGACCCAAAGAGCAGTCTCTAATAAATTCCTGATCACTAATCTCTGTCTCAAATTCTACATCTCAAGGAATGTGATCTCTGATATAAGGTGAAGCAATTCTGAATGGTACCCAATGTAATACCAAGAGAATGGCCACTGAGCTTCAGTGGAGTAGAGAGGAAGGATCTGAAACAAAAAGAGGCCCAAGTCCTAAAAGGTGAGGACATTAGACAGATCATTTGCACAAAATTGGATGGAGTTTACATGTGTTTTATCTCTCTGTGTTGTGAGGAAAAACCCAAAAGACTTGTACTTGGCAGTGATGAGTATTGGAGAGGGTTTCAATAAAAAGTCATGCTTTTAAAAAGAATTAGCAGGTAATGTAAGAAAATGGAGTAGTGGAAAACTAGAAGAATGCTACCCAGTCTCTTAGATTTTGGAAGAATGATAAAACCTTGGTAGTTTTATCTTAGACAACTCAGGCTTCTATAACAAGTTACCATAGACCGGGTGGCTTAAACAATAGACATTTATTTCTTACAGTTCTGGAGGTTGGAAAGTATGAGGTTACAGGGCCCTCAGTTCCTGTGTCTGGTGAGAGTCTTCTTCCTGGTTTACAGAGGGCCTCCTTCTTGCTCTGTCCTCACATGGCATATAGGGCTGAAGTCTCTTCCAATTCTTATAAGGACATTAATCCTGTCTTGGGGGCTCCACCCTCATGGCCACATCTAAGCCCAATTAGCCCCCAAAACCCCCACCTTCAAATAGCATCCCATTGGAGATCAGGGCTCCAACATATAAATTTTCAAGGGGACACAAGCATTCAGTCTATAGCAGGTGTGGAGAATAAAAGTTAACCTTACCTTATCTGGGGAAATGTAGTTTTCAGTTCAGACAAAGAAATGGGGTAAATATTCGTTTTAAAAGTAAGGAATGTAGGAATATTTATTGGCAATATAACAGGTATTTTAAAGAAAGACAATGGGAAAAGTCTAGAAAAAAATAATATAAAAAAGAGAAAGTCATCTAGTAAAATAGCTGGATTGGGCTAAGAAAAAATAAATACGCAAGTAGGGGTATTTACGAATGAAAATTATTGTGTGGCTTTTAAAGTTGGTGGATCTTACAAATGAAGGAAGAAATTTGAATCATATACAATGACAGTGTGAATAAAACAAGCTATCCTAATGGATCCACTTACATAAAGGATTTATACCGAAATGCTTTAAAACCAAGAATTTTAAAGCATGTGCTTGGTTGCAGTAACTGAATACCTCGTCAAAATGATTCAAACATAAAAGCCATTTAGTTAGTTTACATAATTAGAGCAGACTTAATGCTGTTATAAGAACCTGAACTCTTTCTACATTTTGGCTTAACCTTTACCTACAATTTACTCTAGCTACAATATCACATTTTTTTCCCATGCGCACTGCCTGGTGGACAATAGAGGGTTGCAATAGGTCTTGGAGCTCTCTATTTATCCCAGATATTCCCTAGTAGACCTCTTATATCCCATCCTCCAGAAGCAGATCAAGAGTGAAACTGGAAAAGTGAGTATCTGGCAGATAATAGAAAGTAGCAGTTGTTGAGTTAGCCAACAAGTTATTGTCTGCACACTACTTAGGGATGCTTTCAAATCACAATCTCTAAAGAAGCAATGGCTATCACCATTCATATTTTGTCTGGAGAATCAGAGTACAGGTAGGTTAGAACAGTGAGTCTTGGATACCATGCTAGGTATCTAGGCTAAAGATAAAATAAACAAAATCACGTACTTTTTTTGGTATGATTGTCACTATTTATATAGATATTATTAAAACAAATAAATACAAATATCTGAAAGCTACATAAAATTCTGAGCAGAAAACAAAGCAATCCTTTGTCTAGTGAAAGGAGACCAGAATCAGGCTCTAAGTTTAGAAACTCATTTTTGGCTTTACCATCTACTTGGAGTGTGTCAATAATTAGCATTTAACCTCTGTGAAACCTAGTTTTCCTTGTTATATGGAGATAAAAATAATAGCAGTTTACCTGAGAGGTTTGTTTCAAAGAGTAGTAAGATATTATCTTTTAAAGGCTTTGTGCTACTTAAAGAACAGTCTTACTGGATTTTTTCTTCTTTTCTTTATCCCTGGAGTTTTCTCATTCTATAAGTGTGTGTAGACTTTCTCAGATAAAATAATTTTAACCTAAGTGTGAATCCAAAAGTGAGTCTTTATGGTTATGGTTTTTTGTCTCAAAACATGTACATTGGGTGTAGACATCTGTCACAGAGAGATACAAACCATGCTACTTACCAGAATGATTACTGCCGAAATACAGTTCAGATTTTTAAATTAGCAAGAAGCATTTATTTATTTTCAAAATTGGCAGCCCCAACTACTAATGTAAAAAGTGTTCAAATGTAAATAAATGACTCATTTTTGCATGAGGTGTTTTTTTTTTTTGCATCAGAAATGCCCTAGAAGCATATTTTTGGTAAATTAAAACTGGAGAAAATATGGAAATAGTATGTTGTATTAGTGTTTTCTTATCAGAAATACTAAAACAGTTGCATTAATCATGGTATTTTACAAAGCATTCATATGATATATAATGTCTTCATTTATGTCAATGATGCACAAAACATCATCATATGAGTCTTTTAAAGGCTGCATGGCTCACATGCTTTTATAAACCTGCACAACATATGGAGGAAAGGAGGGACAAACATTGTTCTGCTTCTGCCTTACTATTCTTCCTTTCTAATAAATTAAATGATTTACTAGAATCCTATTATGATTTACATAATAGATAAAAAAAGAAAAATTTTATTTCTCCTTAATCCCACCCTCTCACTGAATCTCTACTCCCTTTCCTTTGAGAGATAGGATATTGTCATTTAAGTGGCAACTTGGCTTCACTGTGAACAGGCTCTTTGGAAATGGGAACCAGGTGTCCTCCCTCAAGAAACCCTGAGCTCCTCACAAGAAGACTGTGTCTTACTCATCCTCTGCACCACTAGAATCTACAACACTGTCTAGCATGATGCAATGAACTGTTTCCTAATTTAAGAAATACGAAAGAACTACTATTGTCATCAAAACCAGTAGAAAGGTATCTTTTCATTCTGGTTCTCAGTTTTGGTAAACAGACACTAACTACAAGCACTCATATCTGGTAGGTTGCTTTCCAGACTCTATTTGAAATATGAAGCAGATTCTCAATTTCTCTCTCTACTTCTCCCATGTCTAAAAAAAAAAAACCCAGAATTTTACTTTTTACTAGTAATGATGGAAAAAGTCAAAATAGGATGAAGATAGAAACAGCAAATATAGGGAGTTTTGTATATAACAAGAAACCTTCAGAGAACTAGTTAATGCCAACACTAAAAGATAAATGGTGCTTGACTTATAACTCCTTAACTCCCCTCATGTTGTTCCATTTAAGTGTCCTAGCCATTCTTGTCTTAAATGTCAGTCAGTCCAAACCATCTATCACTTTAAGTCTCCAGCCTGTAATCCTGCATCTCACCACCCACTCCAACTGCCCCTTGGGACCAGTGAGAATGCATGGTATACAGTAGATGCACACCAATATCCATGTACTGTTTGAATAATAGGGAAACAGTATCCCGTGTAATAATTTCTGTGTTTTAAGGTAGACTTCTTAGACCTCAAAGAGATATGATGTGAAATGGAGCGGCAAGCAGTTAATGGCTGACACATGGCTCTCTATGAAAGGGGAAGGCATTAAAGAGAATGTATGTCAAATAAAACTAAAATTTATAGAGCACCAACCAAATGCCAGGGTCTTTACAAACGTCTTCTCACTTAATTATTCTGTAGCAATATACTGTGGTATTTATTATCACCACTTCACAGATGCACAGATGAAGCAACAGAGTTTCAGAAAGGTTAAAATAACAGCCTGAAGTGACATAACTCAGATTTTAACCTAAATCTGCTTGGATCCAAAGTCTCTTCTATCTCTAAGAAAATCACCCTGCCTCCAAAAGTTCATTCCTGCAGTTTCAATTATAATTTCTAAATCATGTTCTAACTTGATTCTATGTTTATTCTGGGGAGAAATAATGTAATACCAGACCTATACAAAGGCAAAGCAAACCACTTATTCCCTTTGATTAAAGTCAATAAATATAATATATTTATATTGTAAAACATAAAGAGATGATAATAACATATGCTGATACCTCTACTTGTTAAATAAGTAGTGTGAAATTTAATATATCAGAGCTATAATTTAAATAATTACACTCTTCTCAGGCCATTATTTTCTAGCTACTTTGGTAGGTGGCTGTGTCTTCCAGAAGATTGTGAGCAGCAGATTACAGGAAACTTGCTTTATTTATTATTTTACTGCCACCTATTTCTGAATACAATGTCTGGAATATAGCTGCTAATCAATCAATGAACAATGAAAAAGTGGAGAATATAGAGTTTTCTATAGTTCTATAACATATTTTATTTCTGCTCTAAAAATAACTGACTGTTTGCTATTTCAAAAAACAACTCAGAAATGCTCTTTGAGAAGCACAGGCTAACCATGGCCTTTTCCTTCCTCACAAAGGACATGGCCATGAAGGATTAGAGAGGAAGAAATAGGGGGAAAGAGAAAAAGAACAAAGACTAAGGCCTAGCTTTCTAAAAATATTATTCCCATGCATATTTGAGGATTTCAGTCATGCTGTCCATTGAGAAACAAAAGAATCCTTATATTCGTATTGTAGAAGAGGACAAAAATTAGACATATTTGTTCTTCCACATCCTTCTGATAGATTCATGAAATAATGCTTCTCATCTACACATTGACTTTGGCATCTTAAGTTCAAGATGAAGCATTATATTTACTGACAAAAAATATAGAAGAGGATTACAGTCTGATGTTGCCAAAAATGTCATTTTATACAGGGCTAGCATCTATTCTGCATTGTTAGGGAAGGTCAAAGAACAAATTTTACCCTATACACACCATAGCAAATATAATGATTCCCTACAAGTAGATGAGCCTATGCACTCATTGGAAGAATATGAATAATCTCAAAAATGAATCTTAATGTCACCTCAACTGCTTTGATTCTCAGTGAAGGGATTTCTTATTTATGTTCAAAATGAGATTATATAAATTCAACAGAGCACCCATCAACTAATCTCTGCCAAATGATTTCATGTTAAGTTCAACTGCAACAAACTACACTGCAATCTGAAAATCTGACTAATAGAATTTGTTCGCTAAGATCACTAGAAGGAAGCCAGCAATAGTGAATGGTTTGAACTGCAAGGGGTTTATTTCTGCTTTGGTATCACCTAAAGCTTTTCACAGATAAAGTTACTGTTAAGTGTGGAATGTTAAGCGTGGCCTACTTCTGAAAACTGGTCAATAGGTGAGATTCTCTAGCCAGTGGAGGCCTAACGTATTTGTATGATTTGAAGCAATGCTTCCCAAACTTGATCATGCATCAGAATCAACCAAAGAGCTTATTACAACACAGATAGCTAGACCCAACCGCCAGAGTTTCTGCCAGTCTGTAGTGGGCTGAGGACTGACATTTCTAACAAGTTTTCAGTTAATTATCATGGTGATGCTGGTCTGGGGACCACATTTCAAGAATCATTCATTGAAAGAAACATGTCTTAAGGTGCACTCTACACTCTGACTTCATCAAAGTAATGAGAATCACTTAGTAAAATGAAGATTCCCAGATACCACACCAGATTTACTAGATTAGAATATCCAGGATAGGACCCAGATATCTGCATTTTTTACAAGAATTCCAAATAGTTCTGATGCACACTACAATTTAAGAACCTCTGTTCTTCTGTCCAGTTCTGACATTTTACTTGGGTTCTAACATGTGATGTGCTTTCAAGGCTCTGTGTATTATTCAGTGTTCCCTGCGGTAAAATAGTTTTCTTCATTTTTCAGGACCCAGGTCAAATATCCCTGCTTTGTAAGACCTTCTTTGTTAGGGAGATTAATTTATCCATCAATTCTAGTAGCAGTCACTGCATTATATGTTCACATGTTTCTTTCCATTGACGAAAGATGAGGTTCTCGACTGAGAAAACAGGATTGCATTTTTTTTCACTGAGTTTTGCATCATTAGGTAAGGGACACATTAAACCATAAGGAAATAAAAATGAAGAAATACAAACTTGAAGACTCAATAAAACTGAACTTTGCATTTTGCAGTATAGAAAAATCTGTTTTCATAATTATAAAGATGACTATTTCAAATGAACATGAGAATTTTTGTTTCAGTGAAAATTGTTTTCTGAAAGGACTTTTAATGAATATACATGTGCAAAAACGCATGCTTGTGCACCTTTTTCTGACCTTTTCAAAACTTCTCATTGATATTTTAAGGAATTGGATTGTCTGTTTAAAGCGTTTCTGCTCTCTTCCTTTGCCAGTTTTTCCCATTTGTCTAATGGTAACAGCTGCTGCCTTAGGTAACATCTGTTCTCTATTAACTCTTCAGAAAGACATTTTTGAGAGGTCATAGGATCAGAAGTGTGATACACCTGGAGACTTGGCCTAGAAGATTTGATCAGTGGATTATGGTGTGATTCCATATCCTAAATTGCTTTAGGTATTATGACATCTACAGTTCAAAAGAAGTCTATGAGGATTTTAAAGATGATATGATCATTAACCAAGCAGGGTAAAAATTTGAATAATGCCAAGCTCTAACCATTTCAGTTTCCTTTCTATTATAATGATAATGACTTACTCAGTTGGTAATTATTGCTATGGTTTCTTCCTTTCTTCTTTCCCCTTTGAGATGAGGAGGATTGGTTTAAAATGTCATGATGAAAACATTAGAACAGGAAGCAGAGAAAGTTTCTCCCTGATAATGAAAAAGGACATTTTGGCAGGACAGTATGTAGTATATTAGAGATCATTATAGATCTGAAATATGGTACTCTATGGATCCATTGTAACATTAATGATACATTTATGTTGATTACATAATTTAGTAAATAAATATCGGCTACAGAAAACTCGATAAATAAGTATAAAATAAATCTGGTGCTAAAAGGTAAGGGAAACTCAACTAAAATATGCACCAATATCAAAGCTGGTTTATTATTTGTTTAAAATCCACCCACCCATTATTTTAATATGCTAGTGAAGTAATAAAAATCTACCTTTCAAATAAATTTGCAACACTGAGCACTTTACCTATAGTTTATAGAATTATTTCAATACACCCCTAGCAACTAACCTAGTAAGGAGTGACACTGTAAGTGTTGATGAAATGAATTTGTAAAGGCAGCATCCTCTAGGTTGTTGAGATCTGAACCCTAAATGAAAAACAAGAATTATTGTCCCTGACAAGTCTTGTTAACTTCAGAATAGATACATACAGTGAGATGTTTCATCTCTCTCTTGAGTTTCCCGTGGCATAATGATGCAGAAACCACCGATCAAGGATATTTGTGAATCAAAAGAAAAGTAAAAAACAGGAAACCTTGAAGAGACAGTTCATCTAAACAAGACTTCACTTCCTTATTTAGACATACTTGGATTGGTTTAGTATATTTAAGATACTATATATGAGGCGTGGATATAAGTATCTGTAAAATAAGCTCCCATCCCCGCAAATAGAGAGACACTCAGAGCTAATAAGAGTAGAATTTCAAACTGGGAAATCATGCATTTAAATCAGAGCTCTGTCACTTAATGGCTATGTTCTATGACATGGGACACATTATTTCTTCATCATAGGTGGGCAGAGCATCCTAATTTTATGTGAGACTTAAGTGAAATAATGTATAACAAAATATTTTGTAAACTATAAGCAACCACATGAAGTAACTATAAATTGACTACAACTTTTAAAGATTTACTATTATGTAAAAGAGGGCAGAGAAAAAGAGTACATAATTTAGAACTCCTTTATATGAAATTCAAGAATTGATCTACAGCGTGAGAAGTCAGAATAGTGGTTATTTGGGAGAAGCGGGGGGGGGGGTGCATTTTTTTTTCCTGGGCCACTCAATAGCTTAAGGTGAATAGTTTACAGCATCCATCTTTCTAGTTCACTTTTTTTGATGTCTAAATTTCAACAATCCTTTGACACCACTAAGACATACAATACCACCCATAAATTTTTCTGTATCTCCCAATACATTCACACTCCCATTCCTTTCACTTCAACACCTCTTCCCCCATTCACATTCTTAGGCGTGATCATACTCCTTATTTTACCAAGAAAATCTGAGCAAATATCTCTACTTTATGGTTACAAAAGTGAGTCATAAAAAGGTTAATGAAATTTCTCGCAGTAAACAGAATTTAACTCAAGTTCAGTGACTTTAATATTTGTGTTAGCCGGGAGTAACCACAATAATGCTGCATAGCAAATTGCCCCAGAATTCAGTGGCTTGTAAGTAGTTAATGTCCTGGCTATCTAGATTTGCTCCACTTAAGCCAGTCTAGGATGGGCTTAGCTAGGCAACTCTACCTCGTGATTGGTTTCTTTGTGGGCTGCTGGTTTGATTCAGTTTTATTCTATTTGCATTTGTTCTAAGACCTAGGTTTTCTTTCAGGAGTCAGATATTACAGATATTATTTAGAAGTTGAGTGAATGCCATTTTTTAGATGATAAATCTCAGGAATAAAAAGAATTTTCAATTTTTTCTAAGATTATGGGGAAAAAAATATGTTCCCAGGTTAGAATTGCCAAAATTGTGATTCTTAACCTAGACGTTTCTATAGATATAGCTAACTTTTTATCAGCTTTGAGCATTATGTTACTACTGTTTCACATTGGCACAATAGGCTAGTTGCAAAAAGAAAAAAACAATGACAGGTCTTTTGCGATAATTTTGTAATTGTACTTCAACCCTATCCTCACAAATGTTCGCTCATGAGAACAAAAGAGGTGATTTCATAAAAAGTTTCACCTTTCTCTTCTGTCATACACAAAGGTGGTACAAGGTGGTGAGAGATAATTTGATTACTAGTTTTTTATGGTGGGGCATGAGTTAATTTTTTACAATTTGAGTTTCTTCACTCTGGAAGGCCAATGTGTAATACTCCCCCCTATCTTTCCAGGCAACACATCACATAAAGCCATGGCCAGCAATCCTTTTAAAATGTACTCTTTGCTTTCTCTTGGCCTCTGTTTGGGATTAGTAGATAATGAGTACAGCAAAATAGGTCACACAGTCCTGACCTTATGAGATATAGCTCATAATACTGAAATGTCATAGCTAGAAAAAAAATGGGGATCATCATTTTCTCATCCTGACATTTTTCCACATCATAACTCACAGGTACTTCATTAAAGATCAAAAATGAAATAGAGTAGTAAGACCAAATTGACAACCCCAGTAAATAAAATTTAAATCTATGTAATATATTTATGGTTGGGTCTTGACATTAAATTTGACATTTGGTTACATGGATTTCATCATGAAGACATTTAAAATATACACTAACTACACACAGAGAAGAAAAAAAGGTATGAAAATGTTTATAGTCTGGGCTGTTATTAACTGAGATGGAGGTGGTAGTGAGAGACACCTCCTTTTCCTGATCTCCATAGGGCAAATTATATATTTTAAGCGATATATATGTAAACATTAAGACATATGACCCAAATAAGGAGAGGCTATAAAATATTAATATCTATTAAGAAGAGCCGGAACCATATCAGTCATCAGAACAAAACATGGTATAATTTTATATTTATCCTTTAAAAGACATTTCAAAAATACCTCCAACATTAGACATCTATGAGTTTATTTTCTAAACATATATAAATGTATCATTTTGACGTAATAAGGGAGATATTCTTATATAAAAATGATATAAATAACCTATGTAAATGCCAATGAAATGGTGTATATTTTAAGTTTCTGATAACATCTATGGTTTTATTCATTCATTCAGTCATTCATTCAAAAAATATCAGTAACTACTATGCGTCAGACATATAATAGGTCACACAGGTCTGGTGATTTGTAAACTTCTTGGTAAGGCAGGAGCTATGATTGTGATATTATTGTCAATTATTCCAATTATCCCTCTTTTAAGCAAACTACTGAAAGGTTTTTTTAAAATAATTCTTTTGTTTTTATTGTGGCTTAACACTGCATTATGGACTTCAGAGAAATGTTTGTGCCAAGAAGCTTGTAGGGAACCTCAGTACCATTTACAGCATACAGTCATGTCTTGTGGTTGATTTTTTTTATTTCTGCACTGCCAAAAAATGTTGCATTTTTATAGGGAAAGCATATCCTTCCCACTCAGTTTCCTCCCTTCGCTCAGTGTGCTAGAAAGAATTTTTTCTTACCTCTATTAATTTTACAGATGGCACACATAAGCCATTGCTAAGGAACCCAGTCAAATTCAAACTCCCTGGCCTCTCATTAGAAATATAATAAATAATAAAAAGTATTTTAAAAAAGACAAAAATAATTCCAAGAAGACTGATTTTCAAAGTTGATTACAGCAAAGAAAATGTATTTTAGTTGAAATGGTAGAAAGCTTTACCAAATCTTGTTTAGGTGAAGAAAGAAGCTTGTAGTTTTGACTTCAATGCTAAAACATCTCTCAAGTTTATGGTGATAGTTTATCATCAATTTGGAATAAAGCCTCAGGATGTTACATGCTTTTTTTTAGGGAGAAACTAAATGATAAGATTTATTAACACAAGTTCTGGGATTATGTTACTTAGACTTTACCTCAAAATTATACCATTAGCAAATTATTATTTTTTTAAATTTCTATAGTACAGGACTAATAAAAAGGATTCTCTTTCTCTTCTATGCTATCAATCTTTATAAATGTTTTCTATTCTCTTTATCCCCACTGACACCTACTACACCTTATTTAACTGGATTTTCCTGTATTCCTCAATAAAGTCTAAAGAAGTTAAGTAGGCTGGGTGACATTCTCTACCCCCATGCTCAATTCTGTGGTCACCACCTAGAATCTCAGTAACATCAGATTAACGTAAGAGACATAAGACAAAGATTGGTTATGTTTTTGCCCTTACAGATTGGTTATGTTTTTGCCCTTACAGGTTATGTTTGTGCCCTCACCACAACCTTTCTTTTCACAGAGAGCCTTTGCCTGATGGATATGACTTGACAAAAGCAAGTCATGGAAAGAGATTTGGGAATTTTCCTAAAGAGGTTATTGACTGAAAAAGAAATTCAATATGTATTGATGTTGACACAAATGAAGGTTATGAGACAATAACTATCCTGAAGCTGCTGAGGTAGCTTTTCCTCAGCAGAGGTTTTATATATTTACATTTGAAAAATTGGAAAATTGCATCATTTTTACTGAGCCATGTAATCAGAATATTCTGAACAATTTTGGAATTCTACATGTCAAAATAAAGATTGAATTATTCCCCTGATTTACAAAATTTGGAGTGTTTGTTTGACAACATATAATTTTCTTGTTCAAAAGCATAAATCCGTGTTCATTTTTATAAAATAGTGAAATTCGTGGAATTTTCCCAACACAATTCAACAAATACTTAAACATTTTTTGAGTAGCTATATACATGTTAGTGCATTCTTCTGCATCATTTATTTTCTTTTTTTCCAATAACACAAAGACGCTCATGAGCACACATACAACTTACTGATTAAGAATCTGCCCTTGTTAAAGTTATCTAACAAAATTACTCAAACGGAGAGGCACAGAGAAGCTAAAAGAAATAAAAAATAAAAATCCCTTATGATTATTTTGCCCAAGTGAAGCCATATGAACCATTTACTCCCCAAGAGCAAATTGCAAAATGAACTAATTTTCCCCCTAACACTCATGAGAAATGCTGACCTATCTGACGGGGAAATGGAGTTAAGGGTATTCAGGATACAAATTGCTGGAAAGGTGGTCTCTCTTTACTCTCTTTCTCCCTTTATCTTTCTCTCTTTTTCTTTCCCCTATTTGCCTACCTACCTATCTATAGAAATCTCTATTAATTCAGAAAACTAAAGAATGTGTTTTTGGATGATTGTATTATTTTTTCTTTCATTTTTGAAAGAAAGTAATATTTGAAAAAATTGTAGAACTCTATCAGTTTTGTGTTCATATGTAGATTATATTTTGTAGATTATATTTACATGTAATGTATAACATAAAAAACAAAATATAACTAATAATCTATTTCAGAATGATAAAATGTTCCTAAAATTAAAGGAACTCCTACACATAATAGTAATATAGTTGCTAACTTCATTGTGTAATTTGCTAAGTGGTATATGTGCATTATCTATTTTAATGTACAAAAATTACTCTTTGAAATAACAACATTCTTTTTGTCACTACAAGTGAGGATAGAAGTTTAGAGAGGTTCTCGTCTCATGTCACACAGCTATAAAATATCAGAGCCAGTGGAGAAGCCCGAGTCTATTTCAGAGCATTCTCTACAGTGAAGGATTTGGTGAGAAGGATTTAAAAAGTAATGTCCAAGATATATCTTGCTGATCTTCATGATAATGTTTTCTTAAATGTAGAAACATTCAAAATGATGATTAGTTTTACAATCTATGATACTTCTTTATAATTAAAATCCTCTCAAAGTAATCAAGTAAAAATCATTCCTACTTCAAAATTCTATCATCACAGCACCACACTAATTTGCTATTGTTAAATTCTATGTTTGGGAATCATTGAACGTGATGGCTATTTTGTTGGTCAGAACATATAATTGAAGTAAGCGTTCCAAAAAATATTGAAGACCATAATTATACATGTCAAAGACTGCAAGGATTTTGAAAATTACCAAAGGGGTCCCATGATTAATGTCTATTATTTCCTATCAGATTCCTCAATCACATAGTCACTCTTCTCACCAGTGGTATTCACTTAAGCCCCCCTGAAAGTCCTGTTCTAATCTTTTTCTAGACCTTGTCCTGAACTTAGATATTAGTTCTAAAATGGTAACATTTTGCCATATTTGATTCATTTCTTTATTTTTATCAAATATCAGTAATCACAATATTTATAAATATCACTAAAAGTTCCTCATTCCCCTATGTTATTCCTTTCCTTCCCAACCTAGAGGTAAACATCTTAATGTTGGTATAGATTTGTATCTTTAATATATTTTGATACTTAAATGTGTTACTTTATAAGAATACTTTGGATAGTAGAAGTAAACATAAATATTATTAGCCTTACATATTCTCTTGCAATTTACCTATTATACTTAATGTTATATTTGTGGAATTGATAAAGTTTATACATTTAATTTCAACTCATTTAGTTTTGCTTTAGATCATTGTGTTATTATACCATAGGTAGAAGCAACCTAAATGTCCAGTGATGGATAGAAGGGTAAAGAAAATGTGGCATGCACATATAATGAAATATTATTCAGCTTAAAAAAGAAGGAAATCACACCATTTATAAAAATGTAGATGAGGATGGAGGACATATTTCTAACTGAAATAAGCCAGACATCGAAAGAAAAATACAATATTGTCACATTTACATGATGAATCAAATAGTCAAACTCAAAAGCAGAGTGTAATGGTGGTTCCCAGGCACTGAGAGGAGGGGGAAACTGGGAGATATTAGTCAAGCACAAAGTTTCTGTTATACTACATGCGTAAGTCCCAGGGTCCTACTGCACAACATAGTGCCTATACCTAACAATACAGTATTGTATACTTCAAAGTTTGCTAAGAGTTTGGATGCTATGTTAAGTGTTCTTATCTTCATCATCATCATCATCATTATCATCATCATCATCAATAAGAGATTGGGAGGAAACTTTTGGAAGGGATGGATAGGTTTATGGCATAGATTTTGGCAGCAGTTTCAAGGATATACAGTTATCTCCAAACTCATCAAGCCTTATATATTAATTTTGTAAGGCTTTTGCATGCTGTTAAGTAAATAAAGAAATAACAAACTAAGTGCCTATATGTTATCTAATCAGCATTTCATATTTAGCATGGCTAGAGTAGAACTCTTGATTTCCCCCTCAAGCTGTTCCTCCAAAAGCTTTCTTCTGTAACTTAGTACAGATAATCATCAGCCACTGAAGTACTCAGGTGAAATATCTAGGCATCAACCATGATTCCTCCATTTCACTCACCAATAACCAATATATTAGCAAGCTCTTAATTGTCATTCTCCAAATCAAATCTTAAACTTGTTCATTTTGTTTACATACTAGCTGAAGAAATCATCATCTATCACCTGGATTACCACAAAATTTTCTCAACTGGTTTCCTTGCTACCATTCTGCTTTTAATGTATTCTTCAACTAATAGTTACAGTAATATTTTAAAACAGTAAACCTGATTGTATCCTTCCACCAATAGTTTCCTATCTATTTTAAATACACACCAGCCTCCCTACCATGGTTTTAAAAAAGACCCAATAACCTGACTGTCTCTCGGACCTCACTTGTACTTGTCTCCAGCTAGTGCAACATGCTCCAAGCATATTGCTCCTGCCTACTAGCCCGGTCTCAGGCTCTGCTTTCTAGATGGACACAAGCTAAGACATTGGCATGGATATTTCTTGTTTTTTAATAAGTTGTGGGGCATATATTTTATGAAGTAATTTAATATGCCAAATATGCACAAATCATTTTAATTTTGCCTGGAGTCATCTGTCCATTCTATACTCTTAGAAGTTAATTATTTTCAGACTTATGAGGTAGTAAACTGATCATTACTACATATGAAGTGTGATCAGTAATACTAGCCTGAAGATGAATAGAGGTTTCCCTCCGTGCACCCCTATCAGCAGAATAAATGTATGAAATACAGCTAACATCCATGATAAATATGGACTCAGTACATGAGAAAAGAATGTTTTCTTTGAAAGAGTCAGAGATAGGACAGAAAAAGAAAGAGTAACTATAGATATTAAACATTCCTCTTGTTAAGAAATAATAGCAAATTCACATTTATGATTTTATGTGTTTTGATAGCAAATTTTAGGTGCTTTGTCATATTTCTGTGTCTCACTCTGAAGAACTATATATCCACTCTCTTAAAGAGCTTAAAGTTAAAACACAGATTTTACTGTTTAGGAAAGATTAACATTCTAGTTTAAGAAGATTATACTAATTTAATCAAACTAGTAAAAAAATATATATGCTTTTTGCCCCTTTGGGAGTATATTTTATTCTTTTACTTATTTCACTTCTGCACTGTATACATATCTTTGGTGCCACAAGACAAAATATTGTTCAGTGCCTTTTGGGTTCAAAAAGAAAAGCACTGAAGTATACATAATAGAATCTATAAACATATCCCTGTAAATATAAAGGATTTCTTGGTGATATGAATATTTAGTTATAGAAGTTCTGTCATTAGAAATCAATAGTGATATAGTTTCCCTGAAATATAATTATTCATTGAAATCATAAACTAACAGTGAATAAAAGCTAATATAAAAACATAATAATCATCAGAGAACATTTAACATGAGAAATGCATTATTTTAGGTAAAGTATTATTTTATTCATATTTGTCAGTCAGTAATCCTTAAAGGTGTGAGACAGTAGACTCATTTCTGAAAAGTAATATGATCATTAAAGGCTTATTGAAATTCATAAGCTAGCATATTTCTGCTAAATCCAAAACTCAGCTCAAATATTGAGTATCCTTTGTCTTATACTATACCCAGAGTGAGTATATAGAAGTCAAAAGCCAGTTTCATTCAGTATTAACAGATAATATGCCCCAGACGTGAGAGAGAACTAAACTAAAACTCTAGCTTTATAATTTGCAAATTATTTTAGAATATCAGGATATATCTATCCATTCATTATCTAACCATCCATATGTATATTGGTAAATTTGGGACATTTAAAATTGTAGTAGATTAACATTTGTTCTAGGATAGATTTATTCATCAAGTATTTTCATTTCCCTATTACAATGCCTAGTACCAAGTAGAAATCAACAAGTATTTGTTGGTGAATGAATAAACAAATGAGTTAAAGCTGAATTCCTAAGGATTTTATTTGTTTTCCTCTTCAGATATGTCTGTGAGTTGAATAACTTAGTTTCATTTTTCCAGTGCTAGTTTACTTCAGACAGAATCAAGTAATGTTATATAGAATCCATGTTAGGGAATATTTTGATTGAAATTAATCATTTAGGATGATTCTCACTGCATTATATGGGGCCAAATACTCAAAAGATTTCTGATTTTGCATCTAGTTGTAATGATTAGACCTGTTATTAAGCGTTTACTTGGTAAACAACATAATGCCATGGCTTTTATTTCAAGAGTGATACTAAAAACTTTTGTGTGAAAACGGCATTCCTTTTAGACATAGATGCAATTTCAAAAAGTCTCTACCCTTCCCCCTTATAATAGGGTATATTACACTGAAATGAGTTGAATACAAACTGAAATGGCTCTAACCTAAAATTCAGCTACTTGAAGGAGCTAATTCAGGATTATCAATGTTTCAGAAAACTTGAAAGGGTCTGACACCAAGCTTCCACATTTCACATTTTACTAACAAATATATTCATTAAGTCATCTTGATATTTGATATGGAAATGATGATAGTTGTGACTTTTTCATATATCCAGCTGAGAACTAACTTAAAGATTTTCATCTAACATTTCCTCTAGTCTGTCTTTCCTTGAAAATACATACACATGCACTCCTCTTCCATGATGTCATCGTTTTAGCTCATGTGAAATTACTGATTTCTGATTGAAATGGAATATACCCAGAAGAAAAAGTGATATATAAATATAATTTAAATTAGCATTTTATGTATTCTCAAATTCTGGTATATTAATTTTCCTCATTTAACCCACTATTAAATACAGTTTTTCTTCCCCTAGGTAAAGCTCTTGAAGTTATTCAAGGTACCTAAGGGAATTTTACATATTTCTGGTAAAATAATGATGATTACTTTTACTAAATTATTTTTCACTTTTTTAAAAAGCAATATTATTAATGTATACATCTGCTATGAGTAAAAACCCAACTGTATCATGGGAGGTTGGGGGGCAAAATATCAAATATGTTAAGCTGGTTCTGTTAACATTTCTATATAATATGTCTTTTAACTTATAATTTATTATACTTATATGTGCTTAGGTTAGAAAATGTATAAAATAAAAGTACAATAAAACACATAAAAAATAAACTATAATCTCAATGCCTCATGTCAGAGTTTACTTTTGGAATATTTCTATCCGATCTCTTCTTTTCCATTGTATAATTCTTTATTTTCAAATCAATATATACATCTATACTTTTAGGAAAGCTAAATACAGATAAATGTCAATTATATATAACCAATATTAACATTTTTGTAAAATTTTATGATGATATGACCTCAAATGTACAGAAGGGTTACAAGACTATTGGAAAGAAATGCTATGTATCCTTTACTTAGACTGACCAATTGAAATAATTCTGCCTATTCACTTTATCACTACCTCTCTTCTCTTTCTTTTCCTCTCTCTGTCTTACTTTCTCACTCTTTTGCTTTCCCTCTCTCTTTCATAGATAAGTAGATAGATAGATACAGATATACATATGTATATACATATATACATATATACATAATTTTCTTGTTGAACCATTTGAGAATAAGTTGTGTTATCATAGAACTTTACCTTAAATAATTCAGTGTTTAATTCCTGAGAACAACTGCAACCTATTACATAGCTGTAGTACAATTATTAAAACCAGAAAATTTATTATTAATAGGATGTTATTATCTAAGCTATAAATATATTCAAACTGTATGGGTTGTATCACTAATATCCTTTATAATTATTTCCCTGTCTACAATTAAATTCATGATTACTCATTGCATTTGGCCTTTATTTCTCTTTAGTCAGTTAATTTCAATTAAGTTTCATCTCAAGTTTATGTCAATGGACTGATTTACTTTTGAATATGACTCTCATTTTTTTCCTGTTATGCATATCTCAAGGAAATATTTATTGTAAACTGGACATCTTGGATAGTATATGATAGAGACTTTGTTTTGGCTTATAATCCACACAATAGTTTTAATTTTCCAATCTTGCAGGCATTAACTTGGCTCAACTCAACTCTGCCTTTCTGTGGCAGACACACCCTAGAATGACCCTATATTCAAGCATGGATAATCCATTTTAGTGGGACCTGTGACTTACTACTAACCAACAGAATATGGCAAAGGAGATGAGATATCACTTCTTTCATTATGTTACATTATATGGCAAAAGTGATAAGGTGCCATACTCATTATCATATCATATTATATTGTATTGTATTGTATTATATTATATTATATTATATTATATTATATTATATTATATTATATTAGACACTGTCTTAGCCTAGGGAGACTCTCTCCTGCTGGTCTGTGGAAGCAAACTGCCTTATTGTGGCAGGATCTTGTGTCAGGAAACTGCCGGAGGGCTCTAGGATCCGAGAGGAACTGCAAAGAAATTAATTCTGCAAACAAATGGTGAGCTCAGAAGATGAATTCAGTCTTCAAATGACACTCTGGCCCCAGCTGACTCTCTGCAGCCTTGTGAGACCCGAAGCAGAAGATCCAGCTAAGTTGTGATCAGGCTTCTGAATTATAGAAACTGTGAGTTAATAAACAAGTTGTTTTAAGCAACTAAGTTTTTGACAATTTGTTATGTTGTGACAGAAAACGAATATACATCCCTGTGGTAGGTCACAACCAGAAGTCTCCATTCATTTCCTCAGCCTGCCAGCTGATGCCACCTTCCACCAGAATCTTTGGAGTCTTCTACTTACACGCGTACTTCTGGGATCAGCCAAAGCCCTAAGCCTTCTTTGCTAGAAGATTTCTTTCCAGGATTTCCCCCTGCCTCTTTAGGTTCTTTGGCAATCCTATATTCAATCCAATGACTTCTCAATCAAGCCCTTATCTTTTCCTTTGAGTTCAAGTTGCCTTGCCATGAAAAGCCACACAAATAAAAATCTTTCCTGATGCATTATTCTTATTTTAATAGTGAAGGATTCTTTTCCTCCCTGATTTCTGTCTACTTTTAATAGATCTCCAGTGCCTTCAAATAGTTGAATTTTTAAAAATTGTCCAAAGTTTATATTTATTATCTGAAAAAACTTTAGTCTCAAACAAACTATTTTTTCATTTCCAAAAGTAGATATCCATCATTAACATTCTGATATATATATGCCTCCATTCTTCTTCCAAATATACATATTGTGAAATAAGTCAACTTAAGAAGTTTGAAATTTTAGAAACTCATCTGTTTAAAAACTTTCTAGAAAAGGAAAAGGGACATCAAAATGAAATATTAAGAGTAAATAAAGATAAAATAGAATCAGGGTTCCTGTTCCTAGTACAAATATAAATATGAAAATTACCCAAGTAATGGATTTGCCACCACTGAAGCAAAACAGGAAGAGAACTGTGAATACCAACTTTAGATTTCTCTTGAGGAAAACTTTTTTTCTGGATAAATGTGGGGGTAGGGGAGGAAAGGAACAACTACTCTGGAAAAGAGAATTCAAAACAGAATTCTCAGTCCAAAGAATTCCAGAGCAGGAAGCAGTGACAAAAATTGTGGTGACAGAAGTAGATATGACTTTGAAAATCATGAGATCTAGCTTGAAATGGAAGAATATTCAGAGAAGTTAAGATAAGTTCAGTAGAATGTTCAAGACTTTTGCTTAGAGACATTCTCTTGATAAATATGGGATATCTTATAAAATAATACAGAGGATTCAAAGATCACTAAGATGGAATATAGTATGGCGGCTTTAAGTAAGGGCTCAAGAACTAAATTTTCCACCTTTACTACCTTTGTGATATTGAGGAAATTAACTAACCACTCTGAACTTTAGTTGATTTATCTGACAGATCAAACTGATTAGTCCAATAGATCAAACTAAGCCATTAAATGTAGCCAGGGTAGATGGGTGATACACAAAGAATTAGCACCAATAAGTAGGGCAAATAACATAAATTGAGATGGGAGAACAAAAGTGGACTGAGTCTGTAACTGATTATTCTACTCAGTGATGCTATGTAATGGTTATTAGATGCACTGAAATGGTATTATTTTGCAAAATAGGGAATATTCTTGTTTTTTAGGTCCCAAATATGCAATAAATTGGGGCTGTCCATGTGAAGTGAAATACTAACTCAAACATTGAGCTGCATAAGAATTGAAATTAACAGTTATGGGAGCCACACAGGAAAAAATTAAGTTGAAATAAATTCTTGATTTTGTGGTCTTTATTTTCTACATCCCCATTTAGCTTATATTTATAATTGCCTAGGCCTTTAGCTACTAATTCTTCTTTTATGTTTTCTTGTTTTGTAGAATTAATTTATCTGATTGAAGGTTTTATTTGTAATTTTCATCTTTTTTAGTTCATTATGTCATGAATCCTTATGTTTTAGCTTAGTCATGTGTGTTGTCATCAAGTTACATACTCATATTATGTAAACAAATATAAAATATGGTGGTTTTATTAAAGAAATATTCATTTAACTTGTCTTTTTTCCCCTAGTTTGTGGTCATATTTCTTGTCAACCATATAGTTTTGATTCTAATCAAGCAAAGGATGTCCCTCAATCATTACTTCTTCCCTTGTGTCATAAGAAAGTTTCAGGCCTCCATACATGAATTTATCATGGTGGACATGGCAAAACAAATCTGGGGGTCTGAGCCATTTATTGACTACACTGCTACCTGTAATTATAAAGGAAACAATTATTGAGAAGATAAATGGCCTGTGAGAAAACTACAAGTCTCCGGAGTGTGGGGCAGAGGGCAGAAATTCACTTTGGTCAAAGCCTCTGTTTGCATCCATATGTCCAGGCAGTGTTGAAACCCCCAAAATACTGTTCCTTAACTCATAGCTTCACCCACCTCTCAACTTTATTCCAGTTCTCTCACTCATGACTCCACAGAAGTGCTCCTGGCCTCAAACTGGGATTACTCTTACTCTACTGGGGAAATAATAATATATTTTGAATTAAAGTAAGCAGCATTCATTGAGTACCAGCCTTCTCTAAGAACTATCTAAGTCTCTCACAGTGTTTCCTGGATTTAAGCCTTAGTGGCAGAAAATGGTGGCAGAATATGTGACTACTTCACACAGACAAAAGATAAATCTGATAATTTGCCATATAGGCCTACATAAATCAATCTTCAACCAAGAAAATGTAGGCACAGCAAAAAGGAAAGAAGGAAAAAAGGAAGAAAGGCAGGGAAGGAGGGAAGGAGAGCAGAATTTGCCAGCCCAAAATATGCCTCTTTGGCATAAGGGTTATTTTTAGGGTGATGATTATTTTTAAGACACAGCAGACACAGGAAAAGCTGAGAAAACTTTTTCACAGTGAAAAAGGGTAGAAGTGACCCTTTTGTAAGAGATATTTACATTTATAAAAGAAATCCCCATTTGTAAAGTTGTCTCCCTCCAGGAAGAGGAGGATGACCAAATCTCTAGAAACCCTTACCAATGGAGAAATTACTGATCTAAATCTGCATAACAATCATACCTTGTTCACTCTGTTTTTCCTGGTAACCTCCCATAACTGGCCTCCCCCCACCTCAACATCCTTCTTTTGTCTTCAGCTGGAGATTATATTTAAGGTGTTAGCTTGGGTCATTTCTGAGAGTAATTCAATTTTCCTGGGTATCTCCCATGTATAGAGAAGGTATCTATGTTATTAAACTTCTGTTTATTTTTCTTCTTTTAATCTATTTTTTATTGCAGTGTGGTCTCAGCCAAGAACCTAGAAAGGTAAAGAGAACATTATTTTTCCTCCCCTACAGTAGGAAGGAAGGATAGAAGGAAATATCAACTGAAAAAAATACACAACATATAAGCAGTGAGTTTCAGTTTTACTGAAGACTATAGTCTGGAAGACAGCCTCTCAGATAACTCTGAGAAACTGCTCTGAAGAGGTGGAGGAAGAGCCAGTGTGTATGTATGTGTATATATATATATATATATATGTGTGTGTGTGTGTGTGTGTGTGTGTGTGTGTGTGTGTGTGTGTGTGTGTGTGTGTGTGTATTGGATTGGCCAAAAAGTTCGTTCAGTTTTTTCTGTAAGATGTTATATGTATATATGAATTTTTTGGCTGGAACATACATGTAGTCAAGCATAAAAATATTATTTCTAATCAAAGAACAGGTACTTCAAGTTAATCATTTTAGTGCTTTGCTATGTAAGGGAAGATACAAGAAGCTGGGGTCATTGAAATTCTTCCTTAGATATGCATCATAACTATCTAGTGGCCCCACAGCACAGAATGCTTCAACCTGTTTTTTCCATCCTGAATTCCCCTCAGGACACACTGTCCAGGAGTGACTGCAGTTGGTTGAGACTTAACCTTTTGTATAACTGAATGATGAGCAACATTCTTTTTTCTTTTTGTTTATGGAAGGAAGGAAGGGAGAAAGGAAGAGGGAGGGAGGGGAGGAAGGAAGGAAGAGAAGGGAAGAGTGATAGCCTTAGATGAATGAGGAAAATATTTACATTATGAGTGACTTATGCCATAAAAAAGGAATAACAAAAGATTATACAATATCTGCATAATAGCCCTAAAGGAGATTCAAGAGAACATTGCCTCTGTTAAGTATGAGAAAAAGACAGGGATAAAGTGGATCATCATAATAATAAACCTGATAACCATTAGAGAATAGGATGAAAAACTAACCACATACATAAATACATAAACAAAGAAGTAAATAAATGCATCAGAAATTAAGTGCACCCTGGAAGAAATAAAATCAGATTTGCTCTGCAGAAAGTAAACTGAATTAGAAGCCACCATTGAAAAATACTCCCCAAACCAGAGGATGTAAAGTATGTCAAAGAGATAGATCAGTAGGATACATCGTGGAGATTCATCTATAAATTATAGTTATTACGTAAAGAGAAAACAAGGCAAGGAAATCAGAAGGAATGTTGCAGTATAAACATAAGAAAATTTTCTGAGCTGAAAAAGAAACTGGGCTTGGAAACCAGGGGTTCTCACCCTTGAAACCAGATATAACCTGTTTAATAGATACAGTCTTCGAGCAGTCAACATATTCAAAAACAATGAAAACTTTCACATGCAGCCAAGCCGAAAAAACATCCCAAGAGTCACATATTCCACCAATATTTATTGAGCACCTCCTTTGTCCCAAGCCCTGAAAGAGAGTAGTAAGGAGGCAGCCATGGTCCCTCCTCTTCCAGGCTTTCAAGGTTACTGTAGGGAAGGCCAAGGTGCTGAGAGAGCAGCACAGTAATTGTGAATTTTGATTGAGCACTTACCTAGGCCAGCACTGCCCTGTATGCTTTAGGTATTTAATCCTCATTATCTATTTTACAAATGGCAAGGCTGAAGGGCAGATAGGTTAAGAGACTTGCCAATGTAACAGAGTTTTTGGGTGAGGGGAGTTGGGATTAGAACAGATGTCTAGTTCCACCCTCCTGATTTTTTCCTACACACCTCAGGGGGTAAAGGATTTTTAAATTGAGGTCAGCAAGTCCGTAGTAGATGGCTGGGCAGGCAATAGGTATTTTCTAAGTAGAGAAAATGACTTGTTTTAGAGACCCTAAAGTGAGGGGGAGCTTGGGTTTTGGGGAATTTGGAAGAAGACCTACCTGGTGAGTCTTAAAATTATAAGTGGCAGAAATCAATGGGGTAACTTTTCTTTTGACCACTACATTTTATTTTATTTTATTTATTTTTTCTAATAACTTAGTTTATGTTTTTTGTTTTTCTGTTTGTTTGTTTGTTGTTGTTGTTTTGGCCGCATTGGGTTTTCATTGCCGCGCACGGGCCCTGCTCTAGTTGCAGCGAGCGGGGGCCACTCCTTGTTGCAGTGCTTGGGCTTTTTATTGCTGTGGCCTCTCCTGCTGCAGAGCACAGGCTCCAGGGACACGGGCCTCAGTAGTTGCAGCATGTAGGCTCAGTAGTTGCAGCACATGGGCCCTAGAGCGTGAGGGCTTCAGTAGTTGCAGCGTGTGGGCTCAGTAGTTGTGGCACTCAGGCTCAGCTGCTCTGTGGCATGTGGGATCCTCCCGGACCAGGGCTCGAACCCGTGTCCCCTGCATTGTCAGGTGGATTCCCAACCACTGCGCCACCAGGGAAGTCCCCTGACCACTACATTTTAGTGTATTTCATCAGCTCCACACTCCAGGCTGATGCTTTAAATATTGGAATGCCCCAGAATTCTTTCACATTTCTCTTTTCTCTATACTAAATTTTTTCTTGAGGATTTTAACCTGTTATTAACTACCATATATATTGAATTTACTTTTAAAAATTCCCTGAATATATTTTAAAAAGCTAGTTTTTCTTTCTTCTTTCCTTCCTTCTTTCCTTCCTTCCTTCCTTTCTCTCTCTCTCTATCTCCTAAACATAAGTGTGATTGGTTCAAGTGACTCCTGGCCGTTTTCATTTGCATATCCCACAGGCACCTCATCATACCTCAAACTGAAATTATCCCCACCCAAACTTGATTTACCTCTGGTATTACTTATTATGTGAGTGAACAACTCAGGCTATCCAAAGCCCCAGAAATAAATCTAAAAGTCAACCTCAATTACTCTTCATGACTTACCATAATCTTACCTCTTCAATCGTCAAATTCTATAGAGTCTACCTCCTAGACAGCTACCAGATTCATCCAGCATTCCCATAACCACTGCCAAAGACTAAAGTTTTGACACCCATTATTACTCACGTGGATTACTTTTGGGAAAAACTCCACACTACTTAGACCCTAAATGATCACATCCTTTCTTTTGTCAGGTACAGAGCTAAGCTGGAGAAGCTGAGATGCCAGGTGTCAATTAAAATAACAAACTAAAATGAAAGTAACAATCAAACTCTTAGTCACTTACTGTAATAGTATAAGCAACAGGATAAAGGAGAGAAAGCACTGACTCCCCCACAGGTCCATTTTTCCCCAGGGGATGGCACCAGTACAAAGTCAGGTGGATCAATACAGATGTGGAGTACTGACGGAGCCCAGAACAAAGTGCTTCTGGAGGCTTTCTGAAACTGTAGGCTGGGAAAGGGGAAGGGGGAAGGCAAGGCGTAGAAAAGCATTGAGTTCTAAGTCAGAGAGAAGAAGAGTATCTTCAAGATTTCTCCTCTCCTCTCTTGATAAAGGCCTCAGGAAGGCCTCTGCTCAGGCTAGGAATGTAGAAATGTGTAAGAGGGTGGCCCAACAGGGGGGCCTGAGCCTTTGGCTGCAAGCCCTTTCAGAGACTGCAATGAACTGGCTGTGCACAAATCTGGTGTGTGGAGGGCAGCTTTTCCCTGTGAGACCCACCAGGTTAAGTCCTTTTTAAATGCCTTTAGCTAGGCCTGAAAAATTACACACAGGTGCATATATTTTAGCAAGGCACCAGACTCCTCACCTTTTGTATTCACTTTTCACTGCAATCTTCCTTGCTCTATAGACACCTGCAATTACCTATGCTTTTATGCTATGCTCCCATGTCTACTTATTCTGCTGCTTCTGCCTTGCCCACTCCCTTAACCATTTTTGGTATATTTATCCCTTCATTATACTTCAAATCATAGTTCAGATACCAACCTCACCAGTAATCCTCCTTAACTTGCTAATTAGATTTCCTCTAGCATTCTGAGCTAGGTCAGTCATGGTTCTTAACCCTGGGTGCACATCAAAAATTTCTTGTGATTATTTGTATCCTGGAACTAATGTTACCAAATATTATTTCAAGTTTAGTGCTTTCTAAATTTTCTTCAGTATTTACGTATGCCTTGAAAACAAGATACACTTTTATGAAGTAGTATAGAATTTCTCCAAATAAGAATTTCTGGAAGAAAGAGATATTTTTCTGTCCTTGGTTGAGCAGATCTGTGACACAAGGATTCATTTTGGAGAAATTATAATTATTAGAAAATTGCTTCTTATATTAAATAGAAATCTGCTTACTTTAAACTTTCAGTATTTGTTCAACTTTTTGATATCTAATCCTCTTTTGTGTTTGTTTTCATAATAGGTATTCAGTTATTTGCAGATACCAGTACACCTAATAAGTATCCTCTCCTTCTTTAGCTCTTCTTCAAATGTGAATGGTTTCTAGATATTTTCCCACTCTGAACATTATCCTTTTGATAGGCTCCTATCTCTAAATATCCCTATAAAATGTGATCCTGTGAATGAACAAAATAAAGCTGATGTAATCTTAGTTTAATACACTAGAACTATATTAATTCCTTGATTCTGTTACTGTAATTCTTATCAGGATTTAGTACATAGTCCTATAAGTTACATTTCAAATATC
This sequence comes from Eschrichtius robustus, assembly GCF_028021215.1. Classification (NCBI taxonomy): domain Eukaryota; kingdom Metazoa; phylum Chordata; class Mammalia; order Artiodactyla; family Eschrichtiidae; genus Eschrichtius; species Eschrichtius robustus. Next base: position 73,970,246 of record NC_090827.1, read on the forward strand.
TGAAAAATCCACATACATTTTAATAACTTCTTTCCCTTTAATAGTACAGATAAGTGAACTATTAAAATATGTGTGCATATTTGAAGATATATACTAAAAGTTTTCCTTTATCATGTTCAGCAAAATACTTAGACACTAAACATTTTTATCTCTTCTACTTACATTTTTCTACTAATATTTACTTTTTATCTCAGGTATAACTTTGTGGTGTTATCAGTAAAGCATACCCTGTGTGGAACATTCATTGGCATTTATTGGTGCCAGGCTCTACCGAATTGAATGCAGCCAGAGGGAAAGAAAGAAAGGCATGTTCCAGGAGTGCAAAGTCTTATGTTACACAAGTGTCAAAGGATGCTAGTACAATCTCAGTGGGTGTGGTTATGCCATGAGCCATCTCTAATAAAAATTATGTTTAATAAGTATTTTTACATAAGTCTTTTAAAAACTTTATCCTGAAAGGCCATGTCTCTAATTTTATGATGGCATTCATTGGGAAACTGAATTTGCTTTACAGAAATTCTGTTAAATATATTTGGATGGAATCCAATAAAGAGAGAGAAATCAATATCATATATATATATATATATAAATACACTTTTATGCCATTCAGTCTACCTCTTGTCTATGAAATAGAGATCATGTGAAAATCAATTTGGTCATTTCCAAGTAAGATTTAATAATCTGGTATGTCAAAAATATTTTATTAAACCCAGCTATAGTTCATCTCTAAGAAAATTACACATGAAAATTGAAGTCTCTCAGCTTGCAGAGAGTGGTACAATCATTTGCAGAATGATTTAAGGAGAAACAATGAGCCTCTGTTGATAGTAACATTTAAGATATATATATTTACTGTAAAACAAGGAAATGCAAGTAATTCAATGAATAATTTAAATCATATTTTTTTGAGAAATAAGTTTTTGGAAAATTGCTCATGCAAAGAAATAACTAGGGAAAGGAGAGACCCCTTTTGACCATGGTTCTGTTCTGAGAGTCTCTGGATTGGAGGTGAGACTTTCCAACATAGTGATAAGCATGGAAGGTCCTGGAGACAGACTGCCTGGGTGGAGAGCTTGGCTTCATCTCTTACTAGATACGTTGCCTTTTTTCATATTTACAATGAAGATAACAACTGTACCTATCCAACAAGTTTGTTGAAAAGACAAAAAGAAATATTACACCTAAAATACCTAGTGCAATGTTTGGCACATAGGAATTACTCAATAAATGAAATCATTATTAGCTTTGTAAGGCTGCATAAGGCACAAATACCTCTGTTCCTTTTCTTACTAATATGAAATATTAGTATTTTGTACTATCATAATTGTTTTGAAAATATTTTTAACCAGAGGAACTATAAGATTTAAAAGTGTAGCTCTTTTTTTTTTAATTATTTATTTATGTATTTATTTATTTTTATTTTTGGCTGTGTTGGGTCTTCATTTCTGTGCGAGGGCTTTCTCTAGTTGGCAGCAAGCGGGGGCCACTCTTCATCGCGGTGCGCGGGCCTCTCACTGTCGCGGCCTCTCCTGCTGCGGAGCACAGGCTCCAGACGCGCAGGCTCAGTAGTTGTGGCTCACGGGCCCAGTTGCTCCGCGGCATGTGGGATCTTCCCAGACCAGGGCTCGAATCCGTGTCCCCTCCATTGGCAGACGGATTCTTAACAACTGCGCCACCAGGCAGTGTAGCTCTTTTGAATAAACTTCCTAATATAGTGCCTGTCATACAGAAGGCATTAGAAAATTTTTTTAATGAATGAACAGAGGGCTGGGCATTCTGAAGTTCTGAGCTTCTTCGTACTCTCCACCTGGGGTTTCCCAAGGCACCCTATGAGATTACATGCTCTGGAATACCACTGGAATAGTTGTACCAAATAGTCCTTAAGTTTGGATCTCTTAGGAAAAGTTGTAGCAGAACTGGTAAAAGGGCTAGATTGTGTAATCCAATTATTAGGGAGACGCATTACACTTGCAGGTGATGGGAGACAGCCCAGTAAACAGAAGAAGCAGTTTCGGTACTGTGTCTCAACGTGAGTATTTGAGGTGCCTTAATCTTAGCAAGCAGGTAAATCACGGCTTGTGGTGAATTCCAGAGCAGGACTTATCCATCGATGCAGGAAGGAGTGTCATGGCATTTGCCAGGCAACAGCAGAGCCACAGACACAAATGTGTTCTAGGAAAAAGTATTGAAAAACCAAGCAAGGCAGGAACTGTGTCCTAAAGAAATGGGATCTTAGATGGGTTACGAACACAGGGACTTGGGTATAAGGAAGCAGTAAGCCCTTTACCATAACAAATTAGAGATGGTGTTTAGGGAAAAAGAAACCATGTTTGAAGAAATGGGCCACATGAAGAAGGTTGCCTTGCAGTCAAATGTAACATGACTCAAACTGTTAGTGTGTTAGGCAGCAGCTTTTAAAATCCCTCTGCCTAAAGTTAAAATCCATCTTAAGAAGGAAGGAGAGCTGTATATAGGATTTAGTATCCCTTTGGAGAGAAGAAGGATGCTGGAGCTTGAGATCAGGCAACACCCTAAAATTCTCTACAGCATTTATCACTGGGCCTTAAAATATGTTTTATTCTTATAATGACTGCAAGAATTTTGACATCTGTCGAAATATAGCTTTTTATAATAGTGTTTTAACACTGACCTGATGCAACAATTCTTTCCCTTTAAGTTTCTTGTTGTGTTGAGCATTTGCTATTAATATCCATATACTCAAATATATTCAGGAATCCTTTGTTCCCCCTTTCTGTTGAAACATATTTGGAGACTTTACACAAGAATCCTGACAGATGACCACATTGCCCAAAATCCTTTCAAGTACACTTGATATTCTTCTAGAGAATGCAATGATTTGGGGGCTTTGGATCCACTTATACTAATGCAGGCTCTATTAACTCTCTTAATCTCTGTCACACACTTGCCAACCATGCAAGAGTTCAGTGGCATTTTCTTGCTATGTCTTCCATGATCATCCCTGGCTCTGGAATTGTTTTAGTGTCTGGTGATATGTAGTCTATACAAGTGATTTCAAACTTATTTTTTATTTTACCCTTTATCAGCAGCCAAGTCTTTGGTGGATCCTATTTCCAAATATACCTGCTACACACCTCTTTTCCTTTTCCAATAAAAACTCAGATGTCTTAAGAAATTGTGAGCATTCAGAGGCAGAATTAAGCATAATTTCCAGCCTGCAGTGTTCTAAGGAAATGTCTTAGATTTTCACAATCAGAAATAATCTCTCATGCTTCTGGTAACCTTTCTGAAAACCCAAGTCTGCAACAGTGAGATCAAGGCTGATTTTAGATGACTTCTATAGTTTCTCTCTGATGCTGAGTTGAACAACTTGGGTATAACAAGGAGAGAAAATTATGATTCTTATTTAAGGAGGTTAAGAAGAATTTCACATACCTTTGCATTAAAAACTCTCAGAATGCACTGATAAAAAATATAGATTTCACTGAAGCTTTCCTAGAAGTATGGATTAGAAATTGCATTTCCTGTCACATGACAAGTCTTCCTAATAACTCCTTTCTGCCTCTCTCTGGTCACTTGTCATCTGATCCTCATCATCTGTCTCCCCACACCCACATATCCTCTCTGGCCACTGCTCTTCCTTTAGTACTCAGGGCAACTTTTAGTTTTCTCTTGATTTTTTTCTGATTAGCTTCTCTAGCTATCCTCCCATTTGATGAAAACAATTGCTTTTATTTTTTCTTAAATGTCTCAAGTAGAGGTAATAAACCTAAAAAACTAATAATAAATTTTTATTCTTGCAATTATTTGATAGCAAGATCATGATCAGATCTGTACCATTATAAGTGTATGACTGATAAAAGATCTCTTTTTCCTTAAAATATTGTCTATCTTTTCTAATACCAAATAAGGTCGCATTTCTTGGGGTTCAAATTGAGGACAGACTTTGAATGAATTTATGCCTCAACTCAGCTCACCCTTTCTCTGTCAGTGAATCCAGACCTTGGCAATGGTAATTGGATAAAATGCTAAGTCACTGCTGATGCCAAGACTCTATGAGGAATGCATTTGCTTGACAAGCCCTCAATAGGCATGAAAGAAAATCCTACACTGTTTTCTTTTTTTTCTTCCCTCCAAATGCTTATGTTAAAAATACTGAAGGCTTGGAAATGTATTCCCAGTGTGGTTGTTCTTAATGTTGTTTAATGTAACCTGCTTCTCAGGAAAAATTACCAGGCTACATAATTGCTTTTTTGTAATATGTCATGAACACATCTATATCATATACCTGAAATCTTTCAAGAAACAATGACATTCTAGTGGGTCTTATATATTAGAATTCCTTTCAAACACTTCATAACTTTAACACCTTTTTTGACATTCTTACTTCATAACTCCAGGATCAACATAGACATAATTATTTATATAATTTGGAATATTCTTATTTCCTAATTGCAAAGAATTTGGAATTTGGCAAAAAAGCTTACAACAGATGTTAGGACAGATGCATACAATTTATCATCCTTAACATCAGAATCTGAACATATAATCTAAAAATGAGCACTGGTTGTTCAACATGATTGAGGAGGCCACAGATTTTTTTTCTTAACCTGATTATGCTTCTACTCTTAAAATAATGATCAAAGAGTGATTGAAATCTGATAAATTACAAGCTGAAGCTAAGGTGCCTTATTTATTATTTCCTTCTGTCAGATTTTCAGGCATAAGTCACAGAGGTAGTCCAAAGAGATAACTGATTTAAATTTATGAGCAGTCTTTTTTTTCCAAAACAAATTATCACATTTCCATAAGCATTTAAGACTGATTTGAAAGTAGATCAGGAAATCTCTGCCATATGCATATAATGTTCAAAAACCTTCATTTATCACACACACACACACACCTACATATATTCTTTTTTAATTTTTATTTTATATTTGAATATAGTTGATTTACAATGCTGTGTTAGTTTCAGGTGTACAACAAAGTGATTCAGTTATACAAATACATGTATCTATTATTTTTCAGATTCTTTTTCCATATAGGTTATTACCGAGTATTGAATAGAGCTCCCTGTGCTATACAGTAGGTCCTTGTTGATTATCTATTTTATATATAGTAGTGTGCATAAGTTAATACCAATCTCCTAATTTATCCCTCCCCCCACATTTCCACTTTGGTAACCATAAGATTGATTTCTAAGCCTGTGAGTCTGTTTCTGTTTTATAAATAAGTTCATTTGTATCATTTTTTAGATTCCACATACGTGATATCATATGATAATTGTCTTTCTCTGACTTACACTTCACTTAGTATGATAATCTCTAGGTCCATTCATGTTGCTGCAAATGGCATCATTTCATTCTTTTTTATGGCTGAGTAATATTCCATTGTATTTATGTATACATATGTATATATGTACCACATCCTCTTTATCCATTCATCTGTCAATGGACATTAAGGTTGCTTCCATGTCTTAGCTATTTTAAATAGTGCTGCAATTAACATTGGGGTGTATGTGTCTTTTCAAATTATGATTTTCTCCAGATATATGCCCAGGATTGGGATTGCTAGATCATATGGTAGCTCTATTTTTAGTTTTTTAAGGAAACTCCATAGTATGTCACCTACATCCAAAGAGTTCCATTCTGAGAGTGAGTTCATAAGTCCAATTTGTTTGTAAGTCCAACAAAGTTGTTAACCTAGGTACCCAACTAACACAATCGGCTATACAGTACTGTACCGTAATAGGTTTATAATACTTTTCACACAGACAATACATAAAAAAACAAACACAGAAAATAAAGAAAATATTTTAATCTTACAGTACAGTACCTTGAAAAGTACAGTAGTGCAGTACAACAGCTGGCATACAGGGGCTGGCATCAAGTGAACAGGCAAGAAGAGTTACTGACTGGAGGAGGGAGAGGAGGTGGGAGATGGTAGAGCTGAAGGATCATCAGCAATAGAAGATGGGGGGAAACTGCAATTTCACTCACACCTGACGTTGATGGCACAGGTTCTGGTTCCTTGCTGGATTCAGTTCTATCTACCCTCTTGAAAAAACGATCCAGTGATGTCTGAGTAGTAGCTCTTTTTTCTCTCATAGATGACATGATAGCACTGGATTGCATTCTGAATGGCTGTTGTAACCTTTGTGTACGGTTCTACATTCGGGTCCTATGCCTCAAAAACTAACAGTGCTTCCTCAAATAAAGAAAATCTCCTTGCCATTTCCTGCGTCGTGAATCTCTTCGGTTCTTCAGTTACTTCTTGTTCCTCTTGTCTCTCTTCTTCCCTTCTCTGGGCCGCCAATTCCATCAGGTCTACCACCTTTTTGCCTCACTCCACTCTCAATTATTTTCACTTTTGTTTCTATCGTTATTGCTTGGCACTTCTTAGCAGTACCAGCTATATCACCGCTGCTTTTATGCTTGCTTCCAGACATCCTGGGCTTGAAATGAAACACTGTACTACTGTACTCTGTACAGTACTGTACAGTAAAGTACACAAAAGCACAACCACTTGTAGGGGGTGCACACACATGACAATGTACACCAGACACGTGAACTAACTTATGTGATTGGACATGCGAACACAAGTTTGCATCTTTGAAAGTTCAAAACTTGAAGGTTCATATGTAGGGGACTTACTGTACTGTTCTCCATAGTGGCTGTACCAATTTACATTCCCACCAACAGTGTAGAAGGGTTCCCTTCTCTCCACACCCTCTCCAGAATTTACTGTTTGTAGACTTTTTGATGATGGCCATTCTGACCAGTGTGAGGTGATACCTCATTGTAGTTTTGATTTACATTTCTCTAATAATTAGCAATGTTGAGCATTTTTTCATGTGCTTTTTGGTCATCTGCATGCCTTCTTTGGAGAAATGTCTGTTTAGATCTTCTACCTATTTTTTGATTGGGTTGTTTGTTTTTTTTGATATTGAACTGCATAAGCTGTTTGTATATTTTGGAGATTAATCCCTTGTCAGTTGCATGGTTTGCAAATATTTTCTCCCATTCTGTGGGTTGTCTTTTAATTTTGTTTATGGTTTCCATTGCTGTGCAAAAGCTTTTAAGTTTAATTAGGTCTATTTTGTTAATTTGTGTTTTTATTTTCATTACTCTAGTAAGTGGATCCAAAAAGATATGGCTGCGATTTATGTCAAAGAGTGTTTTGCCTATGTTTTCCTCTGAGTTTTATAGTATCCGGACTTACATTTAGGTCTGTAATCCATTTTGAGTTTATTTTTGTGTATGGTGATACATACATTTTAATTAAAAATTCAAGGCTACAATCCTTTCAGGTTTTGTATGAATGGTCAGGAACAAAATAGCAAGCCTTCCAAATCAACCTATTATTTCTACAATAAAATGAGGCCTGTATATGTAATCCTGGATTTGGATTCCAAATTTAGCCCAGAAAATGGCATATTATGTAATGAACAAAGCCCTTGGCTCTTCTGCCCCAACTCTTCATCTGTAATATTGAGGGGTTGGGCTAGATGCTCTCTCTGTTCCCTTAAATACTTTAATTCTATGTTCAAATAAAGAACATAGAAGTAGGCAGTTTAAAAATGACATTTAGAATTAAATACATGACCCTGAAACTATCATTACTTTGTTATTAATTCAGGTATAATATAGTTTAAGGATAATAATTCCACTGTCATTATTATAAGACCACTTCAATTTATATCCTTGTGTAATACATTTATCTGATCTCATTTGAGTAAACTTCTATGGAGTACTCTTAAGTGGGTTAGTAAAAATTAGGGTTTTTTTCTAAGCATTTAAAATTTTTATAATTACCCAAATCTTGGAATTCTCATAAAATTTCTTAAAACTTTAGCATCTTACCAAATTTTAAACTCTAATTTCATAATTAAAGAAGAAGCTTCTTAGATCTAACTTAGCTCTTCTCTCACAAGTATATGTTTATGAAATTGAAAAAAATCATAAAGAAGAGAGAGAACTAAAGTTATTCTATTCTTCTTTTTTAAAACAAGGAATGATGATCTGATTTGAAATGATGATCATCATGAACTGATGACCAAAACTAAGGTCCATTATAAAATTATAGAGAAATCAGGAATTATGCAAAGCAGGGAGCATGAAGTTGCTTAATATGATTCTACACTTGACTTTTAATATATGAATAAACACATAATTTAAATTATTATTCTGCCAATAGAGGTAATGCTACTCTCTTTTATTTAATTATTTAAAAATTAATTTTCTCAATTCAGAAAAAGAATCTTATAAACTCTTTGAAAGACAAGGAACACAGAAGGAAGGAGGAGAAGCAGAAATCAGTTGTTCAGGTGTTAATAATAGACACCAAACAGATAGCAAAAGGAGAACTCTTTCCTGCAGAAGATCTCTACAAGTCATATGATGACTATTTACATCCTAGTGTTAAGCTGCATCAAAACATTTTAAAGATGACCAGCAAATCAGGAAGACAGTTTTCTAAATCCAAATTGTGAACTGCAGTTGCTCACTGCCCATTTCATTTTCTTTGATATATTTTTATCTTATTTTTGATAAATTGATTCAAAATTGCTCCTGTTTAAAAATAAATATTAAATAGAAAACTAATAAGCAAAAATAGAACAAAAGGAATGAATGTCTATACCAAGGTAAATAATAAACAATTGAAAAATACTACCTAAGAAAAACATTGTACAGATAGGTATTTCCCTATACTATGAAAGAAATCAAATAACTTGGAATGTTTGGTTTAAAACATTCAAATAATAAGTATGTTAAATAGTGGAAGTGATGGTCAACTAAAGTAAAGGTAGAGAAGATTGTTGTTGGAAGCAAGATTCCTTAGAAGCAAACAGTGAGAAAGAAGATCTGTAAAAGCAATTTATTAAGGCACTTCCAGTCAAGGATGCTTAGTAGCCCAAGGGAAGTCCCCTGGAAAGAACAGTATAGACACAGAAACAAAAGCACACTATAGTAAGAGGAAAAGGGCAGATAATCATTAAAAGTAACCCAAGAAAAAATTAAAAAAAATAAAAGTAACCCAAGAATGTCTGAAAGTAGGAGCAATAACATCCACTGAAATTGTCTTGATCTATATATATATTCCCATAAAAGCAGATTCCAAGTTAAGGATTCAAGTGCAAATAGTTTATTTGGATGATGATCCAAGGAAAGACTGTTAAGAGAGTAGTAGAGAAGTGAAACAGGGAAAGGAAGGAAGGAAATACAGAGTACTTTATCAAACAATTTTCTTTTTTTTATCTTAAAAGATACAAAATTTTATTAAACAAACCTGGAATCAATAGTATTATTTGATAAATTAGACAGCAGTAAAATTTTCCTAGGGTATATATACAGATCACAGTGATTTTCATTTTGCAAGGAATTGACATGGTTTTTAATCCACATGAGAAGCTGGGATGACCTGGCAAACAATTTTCCATTGTGGGCAATTGGAGCTTAATCCCATCAATGTATAAAATGTGGAGGTGCATCCTAAGAAACATTTGGTGTTTACATTCTTTTTAATTCGACCCATTCTCATGATGTGTGATTATATATCATTGTGGCTTTACATGCATATCCTTGGTAATTAAAGTTGTGTCATATTTCTCTGGATATTTTTAAGATTTGTCTTTATCTTTGGTGTTTGGCTAGTATGTGACTTTTCAAATTTGTCTTGCTTGAATTTGTTTAAGCTTGTTGGATCTGGATATTTTTTAAAATATTGGGAATTTTGCCAAGTATTTGTACAAAAACTTTTTTTTTTCTGAATCATTCATTATCTTCAGGGATTCCGATTTATTTATATCAGACTCTTAATATTGTCCCACATAATCCTGAGGATCTGTTAGTGTTATTTCAATTTTTAAAATCTCTTTTTAAATTCCGGTTGGATCATTTCTGTTGAAATATCTTCAAGTTCACTTATTTATTTGTTTGTTTATTTAATATTTTTTCAGGCTCCAATCTTTTGATAATCTCATTCCTTTTTCACTCCACATATTGACTTTTAAGTTCTTGAATTTCCATTTCCATTCCAGATATCTGGATATATTTCATTTCCCTTTTTTTTACTCATCATGTCCATCTTTTTCTTTATTACCTTGAACATATTTATGACAGGGTTTTAAAATCATTGTCTGCTATCCTAACATCTCAGTTATTATGGGGTCAGTTTCTATTGGCCACTCCTTTTTTTCTTAATTACAGCTCCATTTTTTTTTTGCTTCTTTCATATTTAATATATGTAATACATATATACTTAAAACATTTTATGCTGGACTTTGTGGATATGCTATAGGATTTTGATTATATTGTCTCCCTTTAAAGGCTATTGAATTCTGTTTTAGAGTGGGCCCTCATTTCAAGACGTATGGACCACCGTTTCCTGAGTGTTTCAGGTTTTTTAAATGTTCTGCTTTTATCCCTGTGTTCCTTTAGTGTCAGTTTTTTTTCTTTTTGTGAAGTCAATTATCACTCGTCCATTTCCATTTTTCAAAATATTTTACTGTTATCTCTTTATTCATCCTCTTTGTCCTACAATATATGCTATTTCATGTCATTTGTGTCATTTATATGAGATTTTGGCAGGGAATGAAAGGAAACACTTTTGTCCAATCTGTCATCGTTAAACAAATTCTTAGCTGAATTTTCTCACACTCTACTTTTTCAAATTCAAAACTTACTTCATCTACTGCACTGATTGCATTCAGTTTTCAACAGTCTCCAAGCTTTTAAGATTCATTGGCTTAAAATACTCATTTCCCTCTGACTGGAATGCATTTCCCCACTGTCACTCCCTTCTCCTCTTATTGACATGTTATTCTTCCCTGATGGCTTGCTAAACTGTTTCTTTCTCCTTGAAGCCTTCCCAATTCCTACCAAGTTAGAATTAAATGGCTTCCCAGAGCCTAAAAATATTTATCTGTGACTTTATTTTACACTTTATTGTATTTTGTCCGTATTATGCTTAATATTTACCTATCAGTCTCCTGAACACGCTGCAAGCTGCCTTAAGCATAGGAATAATTTGAATTCCCACAATTTTTCAGTCGTACTGAATAAATATCTTCAGATGTGTCATATTGTTAAAGAAAAAATTATTCTGACATGTTAAAATGGCAAATAAGATTTTATTCAAGACTACTGCCTGACTTCCCTGGCAGTCCAGTGGTTAAGACTCCACACCTCCACTGCAGGGGGCTCAGGTTAGATCCCTGGTCTAGGAACAGGGGAACTAAGAGCAGCAAAGCCAAAATAAAAGAGACCATTGCCAACATACACATGAAAGGATGCTCAACATCACTAATCATTAGAGAAATGCAAATCAAAACTACAATGAGGTATCACCTCACACCAGTCAGAATGGCCATCGTCCAAAAATCTACCAACAATAAATGCTGCAGAGGGTGTGGAGAAAAGGGAACTCTCTTGCACTGTTGGTGGGAATGTAAATTAATACAGTCACTATGGAGAACAGTATGGAGGTGCCTTAAAAAACTAAAAATAGAACTACCATACGACCCAGCAATCCCACTACTGGGCATATACTCTGAGAAAACCATAATTCAAAAAGATACATGTACCACAATGTTCATTGCAGCTCTATTTACAATAGCCAGTATATGGAAGCAACCTAAATGTCCATTGACAGATGAATGGATAAAGAAGATGTGGCACATATATACAATGGAATATTACTCAGCCATATAAAGAAGTGAAATTGAGTTATTTGTAGTGAGGTGGATGGACTTGGAGTCTGTCATACAGAGTGAAGTAAGTCAGAAAGAGAAAAACAAGTACCATATACTAACACATATATATGAAATCTAAAAAAATTAAAAATGGTTCTGATGAACCTAGGGGCAGGACAGGAATAAAGATGCAGATGTAGAGGATGGACTTAAGGACATGGGGAGGGGGAAGGGTAAGCAGGGACAAAGTGAGAGAGTGGCACTGACATATATATATACTACCAAATGTAAAATAGATAGCTAGTGGGAAGCAGCTGCATAGCACAGAGAGATCAGCTCGGTGCTCTGTGACCACCTAGAGGGGTGGGATAGGGAGGGTGGGAGGGAGATGCAAGAGGGAGGAGATATGAGGATATATGTATATATATAGCTGATTCACTTTGTTACACAGCAGAAACTAACACAATATTGTAAAGTAATCATACTCCAATTAAGATGTTAAAAAAAAAAAAAAAAGACTATTGCCATAAGGGTATTGCAGTAAGGAAGAGCAACTGTGCTCAACTCTGAATACAAGAAATGCAGCTGGGGATTTATAGCCAATGTGAATTGTCACTGGATGGAAAATTACTAAGAGGAGATATCAAGCATAGGGTTTTCTTACTAAACTGGCCTAAACAGGATTCTTGTTAAAAGCAGGCCAAGGATTTACACATTAAAGATGAAGAGATGAGGAAATTGATCAGATATCAAGAGTGGGAGAATTCTTGCTAAACTGATTTAGCAGCATTCTTGCTAAAATTGGGCTAGGTAGGACAAAGAAGGACAGGGTCCAAAATCTAGGCCTAGTCAAAAACAAGGCTCAGAGGAGTCTGATTAAAGTTTGGTCAAAGAGAGAGCCTTTGTCAATATGCTCTTACCTTTTCATTTCTTTGAACATTTTGAACCCTCTGCTTGAAATGGCTTCCCAACCTCCATCCAGTGTTTGGTATGTCCTCATGCTCATATCCAAATATTATTTCATTAGGTGGTATCTTTCATTACCTACCTCAGAAATAGTGAGATATAACTTAGTCTTGTCTTCTCATAGTAACTTTGTTACTATGATAGTACTTATTGTAATGGTGTGTTTGGATCTTCCCCTGTAATAGACTCTAACGTTAAGCACAAGGAGGTTGTCTGATTCAATATTTTAGTTCTCATGGTATAACAAGGTGCACTAGAATGTTTGCTGAATTGAACTTCTAGACTTTTTACAGCTGGAGAACCCTAAAAAATTATCTAGAATTTTGGGCGTTACCTAGATGATCTGTGAAACTTCTCACTTCAGCTATAATTACACATTTATTAATAAACACTCTGAATTTAGAGGAATGTTTTGGACCAAAAAAATGATAATCATGATCAACAGAAAGGTAAGGTCAATTCCTATTTGAAGGAGAATGAATCTTGATTGTCATTTAAACGTGATGATAACATGTCGATCTCCATTCATATATCATTCTTTAATTTACACTTAATTTGGTTTTTATAAATATAGTTCACTTTAATGACATTTTGAAAGAAATTTTCTTCAACAGAGTTTTCAATGTGAGCAGATGCAATCATTTATAAAAACACCACATATTATGTATTGTTACTCAGGCTCCTCTATAGTTCATGTATGTAATATATGGAATACAACTGTATTATTTATTTATTATGAATTATTATTAATTATTAGTGTGCGTGATATATCCCTAGTTTCCATTAATTTGCATATATATTTCAAAATAACTTACTGGTTCCAAAGGATTCTGGACTTTATCACTTCTGAAATGGGCTACTTGCTAAAAGCAAGGGTGATGGTACGGAAGTAAAACATCACACAAGATAGAAAATTATGACTAGTGTTGCCCTTGAATAATGCAAAAAGAGCACAGACTTCTTCTATTTTCTGACTAGAATTTGCTTAAACATGCTAAGTTTACTAAATCTGCCTGCCCTGCTCATAAGTCATCAGAGATATCTTAGTTTTCATCAGATCTGGCTAAAGAGTGGATGAAGGCAAAAGAATGAAGCTAGTAACACAGTAATGGAAGGGATAGTAAAGGAAATAGAGAAGATAATGCCACATGAAATTGAAAAAAAGAATGAGAAAAAGTGAAGTCAACTGAATAAAATTTTATAGACCATTGGATTGGGGGGTACACTGGATAACAGAAAGATTTAAAGGGAAATGTAGGAACAAGAAAAAAATATCAAGAATTTTGTAGTCAAGAAAGTTTTTAGTTGCAAATAAGAGAAAGACTTGAAGCTGACTTAACAACAACAGAAAAGAATCTGTCTGGGGTAGTGGGGGCGGCAGGAAGGGGACAGATGTCGCCTTATGAAACTGAAAGGTCCATAACCTAAACCATGTTGGGTCCAAATACGTAACTAAACTATTAAAATCTATTGGCATCTCTTAGTGTGTCTTCATTCTTAGTCATGCTCTCCTCATGGTGAGGTTGAAGATGGCCACCAGTTATTACAACCAGCTTAACTGAATTAGTAGACAGAGAAATATATCTTTCCTAGTAGATCTGTAAGTTTTTTGGGGATCTTTTTCATTGGCCAAATATACATTGTAAGCTCAACCTGAACTAAGAGTGTATGAGGAAAAGGCAAGTCTGGGTACTGTAATCCGAGAATGAGGAACTTAATTCTGGCTTGTTATCAACAAACAAGCAAATAATGTATACAGGAAGAAGGTGGCATATACAGGAAGAAGATGACTTATACAGTGACAGAGAGGCAAGGCTATGGAAGGAAAACAAAAAGTGAAAAATGAGAATAATGGGAGTAGGGTAAAGAAAGAAAGTAAATATAAGATGGAAATTAAAAAAGATTTTAAAAATATGATCATAATCAGAAGATACATGTGTATATATATATCTTATATATATGACATATATGTAAATGTAAGATACATATATACTAATGCCATGTATATATATTTACATAAGGTATGCATGTATGTATATACATATACACATATATGGAATAGGTACATAGATTTATTTTTTTAACCTAATGGTAAATTTACCATAGCAATTAATGTTTAGTAATGATCGAAAATCTGAGCAGAGTGTGCCCTCCTCAGATTCCTTTTCCTTACCAAGCTAGTTGGCTTGATTGGATGCTGCAATAAATAAAACAGAAGGTAGCTTATTCTCCCCTCTCAAATATGCATTTGCTCTCTCAGACTGCTAGGAAAGATATATTCACTGAGTGAAAAGGGAGATATACATATATAAGTATATTTTTAAAGTAGACACATAACAAACATGCATTAATATGGCTAAATTCTTGGCTTTAACCTTAGCTAATTTCAAAATTGGAAACAGTGGTGCTAACAAAAATAACAGATTTGTGCATGGCTGCATATGGTTGCTATTTTATTATATATAAAACACTGCAAACCATTTTGAAGTAGATGAGGGCTAAAGGTTGAGTGGTTGTAATGAAGCAAAATTGCAGGTTCCCAAGGGCAGGGTGGAAAAGCAAATGAACTGTGTTTTTAGTTCCTTAGAAATTATTTTGGCAATTAAGAGGTGTTCGTATATGTGGTTTGACTGCAATCAGGGCACCCAGTGGAATACCCAGACATTTCTTAATGTATGTTGGCCATTATTTCAGCAATTATAAAAGGGATATAAATGCTAACACGCACATTTCCAGTAATATGGCTTTCAGTCCCTGTACCATCATTGTAGAAATGTATTATGCGGCTTCTTTAAACCCAGCTTGCTCTGCAAGGTCAATGCAACCAGCAATTCATTCCTTGCAGAGTAACCATTTTATTAGGTAGCGTGGAAGTCAGAGCTCCCTATTTCATTAAATGGCAATTAAGTAATTTAAAAATAATACTAAGCTTCTTAATCAGCTTGTTTTGCCATGTGTTCCACAAGGGACCTTGGCATTCTTTAACACTTAATAAGAAAAGTGCGTCATGAATACAACCAAGGCTTTTAAGCTTTGAATTTTCCTGCCAAACCAGAGATATTAAAACATTTCTCTTATGAAAATGCTCTTTTAAAATGCATTCTCTCTCAACAAGAGAAAAGGTTTTAGTGAGTTAACGAGGTAATTATCTATGGTTAGGTAGAGCATATTTTATTTTACAGTAGTTTAGACAAAAACCAGTCACATCCTAGATGAGTAGTTATGAGTGCGAGCAAATAAAAACCCTTACAAATATCTATTAAATCATTTTGTTGTTTTACCTTAAATATATAGAATTTGAAACTGTCTTTGGAGAAAATTGTACCTTAGGTAACCCTTTGAGTTATCTTTTGCTACAAAACAAACCACTCCAAAGCTTAGTGTCTGAAATTACAACAATAATTTATTCTGGCCCCAAATACTCAATTCAGGCAGGGTTCAACAGGGACAGTATCTCTGCACTACGTGGTGTCAGCTTGTGTGGCTAAAATAGGGGCGAGAGGATTCACTTCTAAGATGGCTCACTCACATGGCTGGCAAGTTGGTGCTGGCTTTCAGCTGGGAGTTTGGCCAGTGCTGTGGACCCTGGTTCCTCTCTAAGGAGTGCTTGGGCTTCCTCAGAGCATGGTGGCCAGGTTCCAAGAGCAAGCACCCCATGAGAACCAAGTGGAAGCTGTATTGTCTTTTTGGACTTAGGTTAGGAAACAACATAGCATCATCTTTTGCCAGACCCAAAGGGATGGAAACCAGACCCCACCTCTCAGTGGGCAAAGTTTCAAAGTCACATTGGAAAAAAGTGGAATAGGAGATACTATTATAGATATTTTTGGAAAATACTATCTGTCCCAATATTCATAATAATGTTGGAAATAAATTTAAGACCATGTGACAAAAAAAGAAATACATTCCCTTCGCTAAGAGTAACAAGAAAAGAAATTTTTTAGACTTTAATTTGTTGGTCTTTGCTCTAATCTACCAGGTATTCAGTATAATATAGTGGAAAGGGGAATGTGTGTTAGAGTCCAACATTGTATTCTAAATCCTCTGATGACTAGATAGGAGACTCTAGGAAAGCCACGTATGTTCTCTGAGCCCTTTGTTATTCATTAGTAAATTTAAGTCTAACCACAACTATTTTGCAGGGATATTTGCAGTACAGATTAAGTGAGGTGATGATATAAAGAACTCTTTACGAGTCATTGATTTTTGTCTGAAGTAAATATGTTAACAATGTCACTGTGTTGTTATCGAATAAGATGAAGGCAGTGATAATTTTATATCAAACAAAGCAATGCCCCAAATGACCCCAGTATATCTTAACAACCTTGATAATATACAGAGGAGGTGTCTACAGGTTACTCACATTGGGTTAGTTTGAAAGACTGAATATCAACCTACATGACTTCTAGTATCCCGTATTCTGAACTCCAAGTATCTGGCTCCTCATATTGCTGGAAGGAAAAACACTGTAAACTAAACAGTTTTTTTCTAGACTATGGAAGAAATAAAATCACCTATCACAAAAATATGTTAAAATATTTTTGCTGTTGTTATTACTGTTAATTCACAGTTAAAATGGATCTGGATGGATCAAGTATCCTGAATGATAAATTGAATAGCTCACTGTAGTCTTCAACTTATTTGCCAAACACCTATGGAACAGTTTATAAACATGTCATTATCTAATTATATATGCTGGTATTCAATAAGTTATGTAAATTATCATGTGATCATGTTCAAAAATCAAAATGCCCAAATCAATCTGTTTTGTCCTATACTAATATGCAATTTATCAAATTCCTCGTATTTAATCATGAGTCTATCTTTTCACATACCTTACTCCTCACTCACATACACAGAGCCATATTAAGTTTCAGAACAGCAGAAGGCAAACATGGAAGTGATTTTCAGTTTTTAACCTATCTGTATATCCTAGAAATGCTACATCAAATCCACACCATGTATACACTTAATGCATTGTTAACTCCTTTCTATCTGGTTTTGAAGGAGGAAAGAAACCTTCCAGTTTGTAAAATTAAAAATTCTATAAAACTTTAAGTGTACAAATATAACATTAATATTAATATAACTTTGTGTTTCCCTGGAGTCTGCATTGAGAAATAACACTATTTAAAACTATGTAAGCGATAAAACTTCTTTATTTCTATTGCTATGCAATTCAAATATTGTCTTATTTTTCCTTTTCTGACATAAATCCACTTAACTATTCTTCTGCCAGTTCTAATTTTAAATTAAGAAGAAATAGTCTGATTGAAACATAGGTTACTGTTATTGAAACATAGTTGAGAGGAAGTGGTGATTAGAAAAGTTACACTAATACACGAAAAGAAATTTTCTGGGAATAGGTACAATTTTTCCTTTACTGTTTAAATACTGAAATAGACACTAATTTTGTTTCTCTGGCTTCTAAACATGTTTGAACAATGAAAAATCAGTTTGAAATTTCACTTTTATTTAATTTTTTATGGTTTTACTTTACTTAATAAAGCATGGAAATGTTACACTGATCTAAATAACACACTTTTGGTAACCACAACTATCTGATAAAGCTACAAAACATAACTTTGTTTGTTTGAAAAACCACTACAGCATGATGCGGATATCAGAGATCATTTACCCATGCGTTTATTTCTGCGTTTCTTGTCACATGGTGAGTTCTCCAACTCCCTGAAGTTACTCATTACTAATTGAGCCAATGAAATGTGAAAGAGTCATTTTTAGATAGAAGTCTTTGAGAGGCAGTACATGATTAATCATATCCTTCTACCCCTGCCATGGAGGTCTGGGTACCTGAGTGAACAGAAGCAGAGATGTGCTCCCCCCACCACTGTAACTCACAATTACTATGTCTCTGAACAAGAAATAATGCTTCCCTTTAAGTCATTGAGGTTTGTGGATGTTTACCTCACAAGCTTAGCTCAATTTATAGAGTCCCAAATACCTACCATAAAGACCATAGGGGTATTAAATTAGGTTACAAACCTGACAAACACAGCTTTGTTGAAACTTCCTCTATTGCTGTCCTTTGTAGACACGTGAATTCATTGTGACACAGTATACTCAAGTCAGCATTCAAGGCTGCAGTCATAAATTCTGGTTTACCAGGTAAAATTTAGTCTTGATCTGGTATTTTTCTTTAAAGTGCAATTAATTAAATGTTGTAAAAAGTAAAACTTGGATTATATTTGTTTCAATTCTCAACACACTTAAAGATATAAATTGGAAACTGGGAAATAGGGAAATTGATGTCTGACAACAGAAGACGGAAACCTCATCAAATTAGACACCACATTTCATAAATATTATTTTGTGAAGAAAAACTTAGATTTGGAGATAGTAACAATTATAACATATAATAATTAATGTTCATTAGCAAGATCCTGGTACTTAAAGTAAAACTTAATATGGAATCATAGCTACAGTTGGTCAATTACATATTTTATACAAGGCATTTCACAGACATTGTTTCTATCATTGTCAGCACAACTCTGCTGGGCAAGTACCACTGAACTATATATATATATTCTTATATATGTATGAATATTCTTATATATGAATACTCTCTGTATCTGAATATTCTCTAAATATACATATGAATAGAGTTTTCTTCCCTAACCCTAACTCCTTTCTGGAGTAGGGCATTTTACCACCACTTTCCAGGCACTCTGGCCCATAATTAGCCAAGATAATAGACAGATTCTTTGATATCACAGAGAAATTAAAGACTCTTTAAGGATATTAATGCAATTAATTTCTATTACTCAAAAAAAAATACCCCAAAACCCAGAATTTGTTTTACTCTGGAGCTGAGCCAAAAAAGTTGTTTTCCTACCTCTCTCCCTCTTATACTCCAAGTTCCTTGAAGCAAAAGTTAGAAGAAACCTATTGTCTGATAACTTAAACCAGAAGCCAAGATGAAGGAAAGGATCTCTGGGGGCAAAGAAGAAGAGGTCCCAAATCCAAGGAGGCCAGATCAGTGAAAGAAGGAAGGAAGGAAAGCAGAGAAGGACCCAGTGATGCCCACTGAAGGTAGACGCAGGCTGCCTGTCTGGTTGAAGAGAAGATACAGAACTGTTCTGAAATGCTGGAACCAGAATTCAAACTCAGAAAAATTTAATTTTAGAACACACATTGCCTCTCTACCCCTGATATATCTCATTTTATTATATTTATTCTAAGAAAAATGTATTATATTTACTTATTTTAACTGATTTATTTATAGTCTGACTCCATCTACGAATAATTGAAAATGGCTTAACCAGAAATTATAAAGTAATATTTCTGGACTATTTTCCCATAAAAATGCATATCATTGAAAACGAAAAGCAGTTTTACTACCAGGGCACTCTTAAATTCAAGCAAGATGTCATTTGAGATCTATCCATCTCTCAACACTGACACCATGGACCCTTAACCCAAGACACTCACTCTTAGGATTAACACTGTTTGAGCCCCAAGGAAAGGCTTGTTTCCTTTTCTTCACCTAGTCCTAGGACCAAAGCTAGTGAATGAAGATTTGAGGGCCAAATCACTGCCAGTATTGGAGATGGCATAGCTTTGAAGGAAAGGAAGGGCTCACCAGCATAAGTGCTTTCATATAGAAAATGAATTATCAAATCCTTTCTTAGATAGGTGTTAGCGCAATGGACTTTTGCACAGAAAAGAATCATTTTTCAGCAGTGATTTGTCTATTTTCTTGCCTCTCTTTTTGTTTCAATTTGTAATTCTAGAGGTACTTATGAATTAGCATGGCCCTGACATTTGATGAACATAGCAACTGAGAAACATTTTGAAAGAAATAATTGATATTCTTTTTAAATTTGTAGAAGACTAGATAGAACATATAGGAAGCATGATATCAATATTATTTTTAATTTACAAGGTGTCATTTAGTGGTAGATTTAGCTAGTAATTTTATTTTTATAAAGATAATACATTTTTGTTTAACTTTTAAAACCAAATTATAATTTTTAGATTTATTTAGATGTTTGATTTAAATTTTTGACATTTTATTATAATTTGAATAGATTTGAATGTCTTTGAAATCTTTAATGTATTAGAAGAGAAATAACTTCCTTTGGAAATGTATGAAAAACATGTGCTTTTCATAATTATTCATATTTGTGATGAATAGATATGTAAGTATACACTGTGAATGCAGTTATTATTATTTACATCATTAGATTACTATTCAGAGTGAGTATAAGTCAAAATCACATTAGAAATAGAAAACGGTCATTCAGTTTAATAAAAACAAAAGTAAAAATATGAAAATCTTCAAAGAAACAGTAGCTTAAATTATTAAAAGCTGGAGACAATAAAAGTGAGCAAATCTCTGTCCAATATCAGCCACACAAAATTTGCAATCCAGATATTACAAATCCTTGATTTAATTAAGATAATTAGCAAGAAAATTATTCTCATCAACTTCTCAATTTAAACAGGTCAGATAAAATTCCTGCAACTACAGATTCTTTATAAAAGGAAGATTTAATTGTCGAACATGAAATGTTGCTTACTCACAAATAAGTACATGCAATTTTATGATTAAAAGAATGCTGATATAAACTCCAAGCAATTCACTGAATTCAACAGAAACAAGGCAACACAGGTAAAGACTACAGTCATGACGTTCTTTACAAATAATATGCTTCCTTTTCTTATTTACATTTGGCGTTACTAGAAGCAATATGTTTATAGAAAACAATAAAAAAGTAGGTTTAATAAAAATGCTGTTGAAATTTTATGTCAGAATCGCTGAACACAGAGTATGGATACAAAGATAATGAAACAAATGATTACTATCTAGGCTAGCAAAGTAAAAATGCTACTATTAATTTATTAAGTAATACACTAAGAGAATTCATACATAAAATTATAAATGTAATATTATTCATTTCAATTAAATGATATCAGTGATAAAAAGCCTACTGAGTAACGTTTATTTTGTACATTATTGAACCATTAGAAGAAGAAAACAAAATCAGGTGTTAAAAATATAGGTTTTGGGCTTCCCTGGTGGCGCAGTGGTTGAGAATCTCCGTGCCAATGCAGGGGACATGGGTTCGAGCCCTGGTCTGGGAAGATCCCACATGCCGCAGAGCAACTGGGCCCGTGAGCCACAATTACTGAGCCTGCGCGTCTGGAGCCTGTGCTCCGCAACAAGAGAGGCCGCGATAATGAGAGGCCCGCGCACCGCGATGAAGAGTGGCCCCCACTTGCCGCAACTAGAGAAAGCCCTCGCAGAAACGAAGACCCAACACAGCCATAAATAAATAAATAAATAAACCCAAAAGTTAAAAAAAAAAAAAAGTTTAAAAAAAATATATATATAGGTTTTGACTAAAGAAAGAACCAAAACAAGAACACTGAATTTTTGAAATTACTACAAAAATTTGTTAAGCTTATTGTAATGTTACCACTGTGGTTCATATAGAAAAAAGAAAGGTATAAAAGAAAATATTGGTCAAAAATCCAGAATGTTCTTTCATACTTCATCTACGCTTAGCAATAACGACATTCTTTGCAATACTTAAGACTGTTTACAATTTTTCTTTCAATTTTTATCTCTGTATTTAACAGTGAGACATCTTAATGGAACACATATTGAATTTGACATAATAGTCACTTTGGGAAACATTATTGTAATACTGGCCTAAATTCTATTAAAGAAATTGGAATTCATTTAGAAAAGATATAAGGTGCACAGAAAAGTTAGGGTAGGAGTGAGACTAGAAGGTCCTCAAACAAAGATCTAATTCTAATTGTGGTCTTTGACCAAAAGTTGAAATTAATGTAGAATTTTCTCTATAGTTACTTGGTATGAACTATCACTTTCTACTAACATTGCTAGCAACAGTTTATAACAATTTCAAACCATCCTAAGTTTGGCTCTTTAATTTAAATAGATTTTTTTAATTTTTAAGAGAAATTTTCTTTCACTTAAATAATTAACGCCATATGAAATATCAACAAAAGTGACATTCCAGTTACATAAAACAGTAAAACAAATAAATAAAACATTTGCATGGCTATGAAGGAGAAGATTCATAAAACATTTGCATGGCTATGAAGGAGAAGATTCATGAAAACTATTCTTCTATAATAGTTTTATTTTAGAAATTAATTTTCACTATAAAAATCCAGCATAAAAAATGTTCAAAGAGGAAGAATTTAAGACAATATACAGGCCTAGTTATTTATTTACAAGATGGTGAAAATCATGGTACATATGATAGCAACTTGTATGATTACATTAAAATGTTTTCTAATGATAACAATGACCATCTGTGTCAACACAACAGTTTATTCCAGTATATTCTTCCACAGGATAAGACTATAAATTAGTATATAACCTCACCCTTTACTTCAGAAAATGCCTGCAAATATTTTTCCAGGTAGTTTGTTATGAAGACATTACAGTGTCTACCAATATTAAGATATTATGTCACAAAGCAGGTTAATTCTCAATCAGTTTCTTGAATGACTCTTCCTAAGCTATCAAGCTCAGACTTCAGTACTGTCTCCCTTCCCCTTCTCTTCTCTCTATCTCTGTCTCTGCCTCTGTCTGCCTGTCTGTCTGTCTCTCTCTCTCTATATATATATATGTATAGTGTGTACATTTGTATACATACATGTATGAACAAATTTATAAATATAAATGCATATAAATGTATATAAACATATACATTTATGAGTAAATATTAAATATATAAAACTATATATAGATATATTTATGCATTTATTTCCTTGAACTCTCCTTTCTGAAACACAGAAAAGATTCAGTCAAGGTGGTATTCGCCCTCAGTAGTCTAACATTCTAAGCTTTGCTAGATAAACAGATTTTTTAATGGTGTTTTTTTGGAATATACATGGTTAAGAGCATTATTGACAGTATTTTTTAATGTTATTTATGCAACCACATTATAATGTCTTAATAGGATAAGTAAAATTTATACTTTATTTCCATGAATTGAGAAATACTTTAGGGATTTTATAGAAAATTCCAATTGTTACTGCCTCAAATTTTTACAAATTGAAATTAATAAAAAGCTATTTAAGACTTCACTTATTTAAGACTTTTATAAGTGATTATAAAAACATTATTAGCAACTTTGTTGGACTAAAACCAAGAAAAATAAATTTCATAGAATAAATGTTTTTTGTTAAATATGTACCTTTAACACTCATTCAAATATTACTGAAATATTAACAGAACCCTCTAGATCTGTTCAATTATGACCACCTTCAGTAATCTTTGTTATTCTGTCCATTCTCAGTCATATAAAATTATAAATTACACACATTTTTCAGTTTTGTTATTATGGAAGTTTACCATCAGGATAAAGGATAGAACATCCTTTATTTAGCAGTTCGGGGCTTCCAGTTGTACTCTTGCCCTGTTCCTCTCTAAAAACATATATGTTTGTTGTGGTCCTTTTAGTGAAAACAAGCCAATTTTCCATAATCATATAATTTTTGCTTATATGAAACATCAGACACCCCAGTAATGGCAAATTATTGAAGCGCTTTTGAGCATTGATGCTCTTCTTTTTTTCAGGCACTATCATCTGAGTGAAGTATGGCAGATTTGACAGAGTAATTATAGATAGTTTTTAGTCAGCTCTGGACAACAGAGCTTGAAACAGAAACGATCAGGCTGACGCTGGGACAGAAGTATGTGTGAATACAATCACATGTTCACATTGATAGAACAGTGATTGTATCTAAAATTTTAGTGTTTAATTTTGAAAATATGTTTTGCATATTTAACCATGTTGACATGGATTTTTTTTACTTACATTTCTTAAACCTTTCATTTTATATTGGAATATAGTCGATTAACAATCTTGTGATAGTTTCAGGTGCACAGCAAAGTGACTCAGCCATACATAAACATGTATCCATTCTCCCCCAAACTCCCCTTGCATCCAGGCTGCCACATAATGTTGAGCAGAGTTCCCTGTGCTATACAATAGGTCCTCATTAGTTATCCGTTATAAATATAGCAGTGTGTACATGTCAATCCCAAACTCCCTAGCTATTCCTTCCCTCTACCCTTCCCCCCTGGTAACCATAAATTCATTCTCTAAATCTGAGAGTCTGTTTTTGCAAGGATCAACGTGGATTTTTTAAAACAAATAATGATCTATTTCTGGCAATTATGTCCTATTTTCTACCTACAAATAATAGGGACTATCAGAAACTACCGCTACACACTTTCGTTGAATAACTACTCTTTTCGGGAATGAAAACATGTCTACTTTTAGTCATCAAAAACTTCTCCAAGCCAGTATTTTTGTTTCCTTCTCATCTTTTCACATTTTTATATAAATGTACAACCAAAAATAGGGGCTCAATGATAATTATTCTTAAACCAAAATCATTGGTTTTGATAGGTAGTCTACTAAAATCAGCAGGTTTATATCAAATTCCTTCATATAGCGAGTCAATTCATTCAGCTATTTAGAGGAACAGTTTGTTCATAATTAATCCTGGCAGGTGCACTAAGAAACCAACCTGCTTAGAAGCAGATAATCCATGAGAGCTGTATTGATTTTTTTCCACAGTGTTGTAAAGACTACTGAAAATTTCCAAGCCCAGCATTTCACTGTCCACATTTTTGGTGTAACACCTCTGATTATGCAACTGAGAACCTGCTCATAAGGTAGAACAGGAGTAGGACTATTTCACAAAAGAGGAGAGTATAAGCCTGTATGCCTGCATGACCTAATGCTGACACAATGCTTGGGAGAGAGCAGGCTATACATATTTATTTAAACTGAATATTTAGTAAATTCAAATTTAAATAATTTTTACATTAATGAATATTAGCCACTTTTACGTAGTTGTTTGGATGATCTTTAATTCCAGTAAGAGTTAATGAAAAATTGATAAGATCTTATTTTGAAAGCAAAATATGCTACATTCAGCCAATGTTTAAGAATAAAAGCAATACTAAAAACCAGTTTTTCAGAAGTCCAACTCTCCAATACCCTGCTCTCCAATTCCTGTCCCAAATTAGATGAGAGAAATAGAATCTAGGGAAGACTTGAAATAAGGTATATTAATTAGTTATCTATTGCTGTGTAACAAAACTTAGCAGCTTAAAACACTGATTTTTGTGGGTCTGAAATTTGGCAGTAGCTTAGTGGGGTGGTTTTGTCTCAGAGACTCTAACGAGGTTGTCAAGATGTTGGCTGCAACTATAGTCATCTGAAACCTTATTTTAGGCTAAAAGATCCCCTTCCAAGGGTTGCTGGCAAAAGTCTCCAGTTCCTTGCCACAGGGATCTCTCCATAGGGATGCTTGAGTGTACTTATGACATGACAGCTTGTTTCCACCAGAACAAATAATCCAAGAGAAAGATAGCATAGAAAAAGTTACAATGCCTTTTGTATCCTACTCTCAGAGGCCACACACCATCATTCCTGCTATATTTTATTGATCATACAGACCAAACCTGATACAATGTGGAAGGGAACTACTACACAAGTCTGTGAATATCAGAAGCATTTGGTTATTACCTTGGAAGTGGGCTAAAACAATATTCAATATGTAATATCACCTTCCATGTATTTTATAAATCTTATTTTAAGAACAAAATGAATAATGAGGATTCTGTATATTTGGACAAAATTGGTTTATCTCTTACAAAACTGTCTTCATTGAGTTATCCATGACTGTAATTATCATTTATATTTGGCTTTTGACTTTTATCTAAGGTTGTAAGAATTAACACAACTGTAAACTTCATTGTGCATTTTGGAGGACATTACCCATTTCAACATTCTCTTATGAACTGTATTTCCAAGTCAGAAATGTCTTGTGTACTTTAGCACTGAGAAGTTTTTTTATTTCTCTGAGGACTTTCTGAAGAACACTAGGTAATTGATCATGATTATCCCATAATTTTTTTTCTTGCTACCTTGAAGTTTAAAAACAAATGAGAACATCAGTTCCTTTGATTAGGTTGACACATCCTTTGAATGTTTATTGCTTCTTTTTTCTTTTTTTTTGTCTCAAATATTTGTTTTTATACTATATTGTTTTTATATGATTTTGAAATTGAGTTAGCATATATCAAATGCTCTGTATGAATTTTTTTTTTTTTTTTTTTTTTTTGTGGAGGAGTCAGAAACACACATCTATTGACTAAGTTCATTGCCTTATATGGGCATGGTTTGTGGTGTCCCAAAACAATTACATTAGTAACATCAAAGATCAAAGATCACAGATCACCATAACAAAGACAATAATATTGACAGATTGAGAAATATTGCGAGAATTACCAAAATGTCATACAGAGACACAAAGTTATTAAACGCTGTTGATATAAAAATATTGGACAGTATTTTGTACACTTGAAACTAATAAAATACTGTGTGGGGACTTCCCTGGTGGCACAGTGGTCAAGAATCCACCTGCCAATGCAGGGGACACGGGCTCGAGCCCTGGTTCGGAAAGATTCCACATGCCGCGGAGCAACCAAGCCCATGCGCCACAACCGCTCAGCCTACGCTCTAGAGCCTGCGAGCCACAACTTCCGAGCTCGCGTGCTGCAACCACTGAAGTCCGCGTGCCCAGAGCCTATGCCCAGCAACAAGAGAAGCCACCACAATGACAGGCCCACGCACTGCAATGAAGACTAGCCCCTGCTCGCTGCAACTAGAGAAAGCCTGCGCGCAGCAACAAAGACTTGACGCAGCCAAAAATAATAATAATAATAACAATAAATACATAAAATTTTTTTTTAAACTGCAATATTTGGGAAATACAATAAAGCAAAGCACAATAAAGTACGGTATGCCTGTACTGGGATTTGATTATCTAGTCACTTGTTCTTAGACATCTTCGTTCTTTCCATACATCGTTTTTAGTAAACTGTCTTTTTAAATCTTTTTCCTATCTTTAAAAATTTGGTTGTTAGTCTAATTATTGAGTTGTAAGCGTTTTTATGTATTCTGGTTACAAGTTTTTTGTCAGATACGTGTATTACAAATATATTTGCCCTAGTTTGTGAATTGCCTTTTGCTTTCTTAACAGTGTATATTAAAGAGTAGACTTTTAATTTTGATGAAGTCTATTTCATCTCCTTTTTCTTTTAGGGTTCATTATTTTTGTCTTATCTAAAATCAACCCCTCCTAACGTCATGAGTATTTTCTTTCATGATTTCTTCTAGAAGTATTATAGCTTTAGTACTTATATGTACGTCTTATGATCTATATCAAGTTACTTTCTGTTTTTTGGAAGGAAAAGTCAAGATTCTTTTTTTAAAAGAAGTATAGTATTTGTTCCAGCACCATTTGTTGAAGACTATTCCTTTGTTGACTATTAAAGCATATAAATGCTTTGGTCTATTTCTAGACTCTGTTCTTTTCTGTTGATCTGTGTTTTTTTTGTTTTTGTTTTCGTTTTTTTATTCAAACAGAAAGTCACAAAAATTATAATCATCCTCATCAGTTCACTCAGTCCCATGTAATTAATTTTTTTTATCTTGATCTTTTGTTAGCACTTTTATGAATTCATCAGTTTTCCATTAGAGTTCTGAAAATGCTTATTCATTCAGTTCAGCAGTATAGTCAGTTACCAGAAACCTGTACTTGTCAGAGTCTTTTCCATGAATTCCTTGAAGATGAAACCCTTTTATTGGAACATTTTTGCAAAAGCATCAGAGTACACCCAGAACTGTCTGTAAATGACAAAAGACTTAAAAATGACCACAGTTAAAGATTTGACGAAAGTTCATAATAATGCAATTGACAAGGAAATTTAGTTATTTCTGAGATATACATTTTGAAATAATAACTAGAATTATGACATAACATTATACCAGAACATATAAGATTTTTAGGAATTTCATGTAATGTCTGAAACATTTATATTAACATATTTCCATATAAATAACCCAAAGAAAGTTTAGTATTAGTTTTTTGTTTTGTTTTGATTTATATAAATCAAAATATATAAAAGTGAAGTGAATGAAAACAAGTCACAACGAATAAGAAAAAGGAAATAAAAATATTCCATTATAAGAACCTCTACAACATATGGAGCAGTATAACATTATTTAAAGGTGATTTTATATTATTAAAATGTATATTGTAAACTCTAGGGCAATGCACAAGGTTGAATCGTGTTCTCTCAAAATTCATGTGCACCTAGAACCTGTGAATGAAACCTTATTTAGAAGTAGAGTCTTTGTAGATGTAATAAAGTTAAGATGAGGTTATAATAGATTGAGGTAAACCCTAGGTCCAATATTACTGATGTCCTTATGAAAAGAGGGAAATTAGGACTCAGATACACAGGGTAGAAGGGTATGTGAAGATAAGGTTAGAGACTGGAGTTATATGGCTAGAAGCCTAGAAATGTTGAGAATTGCCAGCAACCTCCTGAAGCTAGAAGCGAACAAAGAAGGATTATTATCTACAGACTGCAGGGAAAGCATGGCCCTGCCAACAACTTGATTTTACACTGCCAACCTCTAAGAAAATATAAATTTCGGTTCTTATAAGCCATGAAATTTGCAGTAATTTGTTATTGCAGTCCTAGAAAAATAGTACAGGCAACACTAGAAAATATTTTTAAATTATAAATAATAAAATAGAAAAGGCAGAAAAAGAGTGAGGTAATATACAAAGAGTAAAGGCAATGAAGAGAAAATAGCAAGATGGTAGATTTTAATCAAACTATATGATAACCACTTTAAATGTGATTGTTCTAAACACACTGAAAAATATTCTCAGATTCTATTCAAAAACAGACCCAAATATATACTGATGATAAGAAATCCACTTTAATTATTTTTTAAATTATTTTATTTTTGTATTGCTATTGAGATTGACTTTTTATTTCATGTCTATTGGCTATTTGCTACTTCTCCTTTTGCAAAGTACATTTATGTACCATACCTGTTTTTCGACTGGTATGTTTATATTTTATTGACTTTAGGAGCTCTCTAAATGTTATGGATATTTTTACTTTTTTATATCTTTATTGGAGTATAATTGCTTTACAATGTTGTGTTAGTTTCAGTTGTACAACAAAGTGAATAAGCTATAAGTATACATATATCCCCAAGAAATCCACTTTAAACTTAATGACTTGGATAGATTAAAAATGAAGAGATGAGAGATGATAAACCATGTAAACACTAGTCAAAGAAATAGTTATATTAATTTCAGACACAGTAGACTTCAGAATAAAGAATACAATCAGGGATAAAGAAAACCATTGATGATAAATGGGTCAATTCTCCAAGAAGATATAATAATCCTAAATATGTATGCAACTGACAACAGAGTTTCAAAATACATGAGGCAAAACTAATAGAATTGAAAATAGAAATAGACAAGTTGACAATTATAATTGGACACTTCAACACCCATCTCTCAGTAATCTACAAATCAAACAGGCAGAAAACCAGTATGCATACAGACAACATTAACAGAACTATAAATCAACTTGACCTAATGGATATTCATAGAACACTCTATTGACTGAATAACAGTCCACTTCTACTCTTTAAAAAATTATTCTAGAGCTGAAGTCAGGGAGCCTGATTTCTCCAGCTTCGTTTTTCTTTCTCAAGATTGTCTATTCAGGGTCTTTTGTGTCTCCATAGAAATTTTAAGATTTCTTGTTCTACTTATGTAAAAAATGCCATTGGTAATTTGATAGGGATTGCACTGAATCTGTAGATTACCTTGGGTAGTATAGTCATTTTGACAATATTGACTCTTCCAACACTACAAAGCTATAGTCATCAAAACTGTATGGTACTGGCACAAAAATAGAAATATAGATCAATGGAACAGGATAGAAAGCCCAGAAATAAACCCACACACCTATGGTTAATTAATCTATGACAAAGGAGGCAAGACTATACACTGGAGGAAAGACAGTCTCTTTAACAAATGGGAACACTGGACAGCTATATGTAAAAAAAAAGAAAGTAGAACATTCTTTAACACCATACACAAAAATAAACTCAAAATGGATTAAGGACATAGATGTGAGACTGGACACTATAAAACTCTTAGAGGAAAACATAGGCAGAACACTCTCTGACAAATCACAGCAATATCTTTTTCAATCCGCCTCCCAGAGTAATGGAAATAAAAACAAAAATAAAGAGATGTCCCATTTGTTTGAGTCTTGTTGTGCAAAAACTCAAAAGTTTTGCACAGCAAAGGAAACCATAAACACGAAAAACAGTGAAAAGACGACCCATAGAATGGGAGAAAATATTTGCAAATGATGTGACCAACAAGGGATTAGTTTCCAAAATTTACAAACAGCTCATGTGGCTTAATATCATCAAAACAAACAACCCAATCAAAAAATGGGCAGAAGACTTAAATAGACATTGCTCTAAAGAAGACACACAAATGGTCAAGAGGCACATGAAAAGATGTTCAACATCGCTAATTATTAGAGAAATGCAAATCAAAACTACAATGAGATATCACCTCACACCAGTCAGAATGGCTATCATCAAAAAATCCACAAACAATAAGTGCTGGAAAGGATGTGGAGAGAAGGGAACTCTCCTACAATGTTAGTGGGAATGTAAATTGGTGCAGCCACAGTGGAGAACAGTATGGAGGTTCCTTAAAAAACTACAAATAGAGCTACCATATGATCCTGCAATCCCACTCATGGGCATATATATGGAGGAAAACATGGTCTGAAAGGATATACGCACCCCAATGTTCATTGCAGCACTGTTTATGATAGCCAAGATATGGAAGTAACCTAAATGTCCATCGACAGAGGAATGGATAAAGAAGATATGGTACATATATACAATGCAATATTACTCAGCCATTAAAAAGAATGAAATAATGCCATCTGCAGCAACATGGATGGACCTAGAGATTGTCACACTGACTGAAGTAAGTCAGACAGTCCTATGATATCACTTACATGAGGAATCTAAAAAAAAACAATGATAAAAATTAACTTATTTACAAAACATAAACAGACTCACAGACTTAGAGAATGAACTTATGGTTACCACGGGGAAGGGCGGGGGGAAGGAATAGTTAGGGAGTTTGGGATCGACATGTACATACTGCTATATTTAAAATAAGTAACCAACAACAACCACAAAAAAGATAAAGTTCTGGAGAAGGATGGCGGCAATGATTGCCGAACAATGTGAATAGACTCAGTGTCACAGAACTGTAATTTAAAATGGTTAAAATGGAAAATTTTATGTGTATTCTACCACCATTAAAATTTTTTTTAATTTAAAAACCAAAAAAAATAAATATTAAAAAAATTATTCTATAGCATCTTCTTTTCCCACATTCATATGGAGTATAGATTAGGTATAAATACAGTTATAGGTATGTATTTATACAGGTAGATAGCTACATAATCAGATTATCTTCCCTTTCGATGACTTATAAATGAGATGGATTATCTTATACTTTCCGAGAAGTACCTAAACTTGAGTTTTTGGGAGAACCTTGACTTAGTCAAGGGATATTATGCCAAACTTGCCTAGTTTCCACTATTTATAAAAACTATTTTTGAGTTATATACGTCAGTGGAAATAGGACAGGTGGCACTGTGGGTTGGATATGTGTAATCACTCTCTTAAAGATACTGTTTTATCTTCCTTAATATCAACTTGACAATAAGTGTACAGATGGATATATATGTGATAGATATTATACATTTCAACCATGAATTTTTTTTACTTTTCATATTTTGATCACTTGATCATTTTGTATCTGTTAACACTGACTGCTAGTTTTTTACCAAGATCTTCTTTTTTACTCTTCTTCTAATAAAATTTTCATATTTTTGCTAAGCAACAGGGATATGTGGAATAAAGACCAATTTTCCTAACCTCCCTTGCAACCATGTGTAACTATGTTCTGTTGAGTGGGATATAAGTAAATATGTTTTGCACAAGAATTATTCTTACAGGGAGAAGCTACATGCTTCTTTACATATTTCTCCCTCCTAATATTGGAATGGGGACGGCATACCTAGAATTTAGAGAGCCATCTAGGACTATGAAATAGATCTCTTATGTTTCAAATGCTAAGGCAATAAGAGAAATGAGCTTAAATCCTGGTTGATCATAGAGCTATCATATCTGTCCTTGACCTTAGACTGTTTACTTTTAACTGTTAATATAGAGGCAAAGAAATACCTGTCTATCATTTTTGGATTTTGGTTTCTGACAGCAGATTATGATTATAGGTAGTAAATATTTGTTAAGAAGATATTTACCAGATAACTAATTGCTATACACACACACACACAACAGCTGAGCTTTAAATCTTTACTACCATAAGGTCATTACTGGAATTTTGAGTCAATCTTAATATCTTCTTAAGTATACCTACCATTGTGAGGATAGGAAATCTCACCTTTTCAGGAGAAATGGAGATATAGTTCAAGTGGAAGAGAAAAAAATATTTTTCTATAAAGCAAAGAATTGATGTAATACAGGATAGATTACTATTATGTGTTTATTATTGGCATATGACAGTTTACATGTGTATCTGAGTTGATATAAGCATAAATATGGAATATTTAAATCATATTTCTCTTCTGAATAAACATCCAGTTTTGTGAGGAGTACCAAATTTAACTGAATAAAAATTAAGTGAATAAAATCAATATTTAGTTAATAAAATCATATTTCATAGTACTGTATAACACAAAGAAGTATACACTGTATTCAGAATATATTCACTCAAAAACCACCTACTGAGTATATCTGTGGAATAAAAATTTTAAAGTCCTCATTTTGGATCTCAAGAAGTTCACAGTCTAATAAATAGAACGGAGATTAAGAAAATTATCTTCTTGTTGTTCCCCTCTGAAATTTACTATTTCATGTAACCTCTACTATGATTTTGACCATATAGAACTATAGTCACTATTTGTTAACATGTTGATTATACACACAATTGCATTAATCCAAAATAAAAATCAGTATTAAAAGCATTGATCACTGCATCTCCATCTCCCATTTCACTAATTTCTGAGATATTGCATAAACCACTAGTCTGTCTTTCAGTATTAAAAACCTTTCATTAAAAGATGAAAAATTTGATGATGTATCTAAGTATGTATCTATTTATCTGAAACCATATATATCTATATCTGTATTTATCCCTATATCTATGCTCCATATGCAAACGGGCAAAAAAGTCACTCTAAAGAGTAGAAGTCTATGGTTGTACCATGGTTTCATTTATATCCCTTCCAATATGTTTTTGAAGGAAACATGAAGAAACTACATAATTACTATGACTGCAAAGCAAGCTTGTGTTAAGAATACTGGTTGATAACTTTCAGAACTTTATCTTCAAAAAAAAAGCTATTCCAGAAAGAATAGCTCA
The DNA here is from genome assembly GCF_028021215.1 of Eschrichtius robustus. Classification (NCBI taxonomy): domain Eukaryota; kingdom Metazoa; phylum Chordata; class Mammalia; order Artiodactyla; family Eschrichtiidae; genus Eschrichtius; species Eschrichtius robustus. Next base: position 74,004,279 of record NC_090827.1, read on the forward strand.
TACACTACTTCCTGACATATATATTAGATAATATTCATACTGTATATAAAATTATTTAGAGTTACATAAGCATTGGTAGTCATATATGTGTGAACTATAATATAAATATTTATGAGTTTTTATAAAAAAGAAAATAACATTTTTTATAATATTAATGGATGTGAATCTAAAAATATATATATATAAAATGTACACATTTCTATGTATATACTTATCCTGTATATACCACAACTTTATACTAAGCAGGCTGGGAGATATGAATAACCACTGTTGGTTAGAACTCCACGCTTCCACTGCAGGGGGCCTGGGTTTGATCCCTAGTCGGGGAAATAAGATCCCTCAAGCCGCGCAGCACAGCCAAAATGAATAACCACAGTTCCATAATTTAAAATTTCCTCTAGCAATCTTAATTATCCTAACCAATTGGAAGTTGAATCCATGTGAAAAGCCTCCAGGACACATAAGTCACATTCATGAGGTCCCAGGGGAATCATCACTTATGTTCAATCAAATATGTTTTGTAGAACAATGTCAAGACACTTCAGAGCAGTCACCCTAAAGTAATAAATATGATGAATTCTCAACATCTATTTAATTTTCCTCTATGATGGTATGGGGACAATCATACTACCAAAACTCATAGTTTTTTATTCACATATTTCATTTATTCGTTATTCACATGTACTATTTTCCTCAAATTGAGCACTGACAAGCAGTATCTTAGATGCTCTGGGTACTTCAGTGAGCAAGGTCCCACCATCTTCAACACAGGATAAGTGTCCCATTGGGTATGTGTAATAATTTTTCAAGAGACACTCAGACACACACAGCTTAAAGGTGTTGATTTTGAGATACCCACTTTTGTCTGTACTCTCTTCCAAAACTAATGCTCCTGAGAAAACATCTGTGATTTTTGTCCTTTCCTATTTCACCTTCACAAATTTCCATCTCCCCCATTCTAAAAGGAAGGTATATTTCTCACACATTCCCTAATATTAACAGAGTGCATTGCCCAGGGTTATAAAACCCCTGGATGCCAAAAAATAACAATTTGATATATTGGTTTCAGTAGTGAGAAAGTGAATGACTTTAATGAGTGAGTAACAAATCACTTTGTAAAACAGGAGGTTTCCAACTCTTTGCTTTCAAGAAAATTGAAGGAGAACATCACATTGTCAGCTAATAAATTATTAAAAATAATTTTTAATGATAGAACACTGTGATTTTTGGCATATAATTCATATTGTAACCAAAATAATTGAGTTACATTGCTATAACAAAATTCCTTCAAATTCCAGCTACTTTTGTCATTTACATTAAACTTCTCAGGACTCAAATCTATAAATTTAAAACAAAATATAGTAAAATAATTAACAATGAAACCTTACCATTCTAGTATGCTATATGAACTAATTAGATGGAACTAATCCATTTAAGTAAAAATACATTCCAAAGTAATAATTTCATTCATAATAATTGCTTATTTAAATTAACTATTAATTTAAATTAAAATTGATTACATAAATTATTAATATATACTAAATGTAAGGGTAGCAATGTCAGTTGCATACTGATAAAAATTATAACATTAACTCAATCTAAAAGGGTAAATTTTAATACGGAGAGGATTATAATAGGAAAAAATGTATTAGATAAAATGTATAACATAAAAATATGTAATATATTACACTATGGAAAATTCTGTGAGTGAAATAGTACAGAAAAAGTAGCTCAAAGAGAATATAATCACTAACTAAAAAACTAAATACATAAAATCCATAAAAAATGATACATGTAATAATTTTGTTTTAAAATGCCAGTATTTACAATAGGATGGAAATTATATCCTTTGCCACTATTGAAAACATAATACATACGTTAGCTATCAATTTATAAATGTAAGGGAGGTATATACATTTAAAAAATGTTGTTAGTGACAGCACAATGAAAAGTTTGAAAACCACTAAAAGAAACTCCTTCCTTTAAAGAGGTTACCTATGAGGGGAAATGAAATTTTTGAGACAATACTGAGAATTGATGTGGTTGCAGTGTGCTTAGCACAGTGTCAATAAACAATATATTTCCTCTCCTATTATTAATATTGAAGTAAAAAAGAATTAAAATTTGAGACATTTTAAATTTCTGGATAATGGAGAATAAACTCATATCACTATGCTTTATATCTACTAAGTAGTGCCTATATGATTCCATTGAATTAGCTTGATTTTTTTTTTTTTAAATATATTTATTTATTTATTTTTGGCTGTGTTGGGTCTTGGTTGCCGTGCGCGGGCTTTCTCCAGTTGCAGCGAGCAGGGGCCACTCTTCGTTGCGGTGTGCGGGCCTCTCATTGCGGTGGCCTCTCTCGTTGTGGAGCATGGGCTCTAGGCGTGCGGGCCCCAGCAGCTGTGGCCCACGGGCTCAGTAGATGTGGCTCGCGGGCTCTAGAGCACAGGCTCAGTAGCTGTGGCGTTCGGGCCCAGTTGCTCCGCAGCATGTGGGATCCTCCCGGACCAGGGCTGGAACCCGTGTCCCCTGCATTGGCAGGCAGATTCTCAACCACTGTGCCACCAGGGAAGTCCCAGCTTGATGTATTTTCTAAAAATTTTTTCTTTCAAACAGTTCTTTCAGTATTGAGAAAATATTGTAATTAACAGAATTCAAAATGGATACTTTACATGGTATATTAGTAAGGATTCTCCAGACAAATAGAGCCAATTGGATGCATATATAGAGAGAAAAAGAGATTTATTTTAAGGAATTGTTTCATGTGATTGTGAAGGCATGATGGGTTCAAAATATGCTGGGTGGGGGCATTTAAGTGGCTGAAGACAGGCAGTCTGCTGGAGAACCAGGAAGAGCTGATAGTGCAAATGTAGTTCAAAGGCAGTTTGCTGACAGAATCCCCTCCACATTAGGAGGTCAGCCTTTTGTTTTATTGTCTTCCAACTGATTGGGTAAGATCCACCCACATTATGGAGGGCAATATGCTTTACTCAAAGCTCACTGATTTAAATGTAAACATTATCCAGAAATACCCTAAAACAAACATCCAGAATAGTAGTTGACCATATATTTGGTTGCCATGGCTCAACCACACTCACCATAAAACTAATCATCCACTATGGCTATATTAGATTATTCCCAGAACAATCACCTAAGGTAGATATAATAATATTCATTGTACACATAAGGAAACCAAGCTATAAAGCTTAAGAGACTTCCCAATGTCAAATAAAACCCAAATGTCTTTGAATGTAAAGACCTCTCTCTCTCTACAATGGGAGAATTATTTATCACGAAAATAAATCTTTCAATAATGAACATGAACAAATGAATTGTTTGTGAATTAAAGTTTGAATTTCAAAAAGAAAAAAGAAATCCTTTTGATTTTGTAAAGAAACTCCATTTTAATTTGCTTGCTTGCTTGTTACTTAATATGGTAGGCTCAGAAGGAAACTTGTAGACTGGCTTTCATGAATGGAAAAGAATGCCAGGATGGATCATTTCATCCCTGTACATTTCTCACTTTCACAAAACTTCCCTTTGTAATAAGCCAAAACTATTGTTTTCTAGTCTTAGTTCTTTTAAAAATGATACAGGGATTCCCTGGTGGCGCAGTGGTTGAGAATCTGCCTGCCAATGCAGGGGACACGGGCTCGAGCCCTGGTCTGGGAAGATCCCACATGCCGCGGAGCAACTAAGCCCATGAGCCACAATTGCTGAGCCTGTGCTCCGCAACAAGAGAGGCCGCAATAGTGAGAGGCCCGCGCACCTTAATGAAGAGTGGCCCCCGCTTGCCGCAACTAGAGAAAGCCCTCGCGCAGAAACCGAAGACCCAACACAGCCAAAAAGAAAATAAATTAATTAATTAATTAAAAAAGAAAATGATACAAAACAGTCAAATGTTCCTTTTACACATGAATACTTAAAAATTAAAGACGGTTAACATGTACCCCTTGACTAGTTACTTTCCTAGGTTAAACAGCCTGAGTTTTGTCGACCATTTCAATGATATGGTTGGAAGGACATTTATCCTGATGCCTGCTCCACCACTCCACCTACAAAGTGTCCTAGTTTCCCCTCTTCACGTGGTTTGGTTACAGCTGATACACATCCAGCTGCATCATTTACGGTCAGCAATTCTACATGTTAGAATTCTACATAATTACATATATTAGTCTGCTTGTGCTGCTATAACAAATACCATAGACTAGGTGGCTTAAACAACAAACATTGATTTCTCACAATTCTGGAAGCCAGAAAGTCCATGTGCAAGGTGCCAGCCAATTCTGTTGCTGCTGAGGGCCTACTTCCTGGCTTGTAGACTGCCAACTTCTTGCTGTAGTCTCACAAGGTGGAGAAAGAGTGATCTTTCTTTTTCTTACTCTTCTTATAAAGCCACTAACTGAATCATGAAACCCCACCCTTATGACCTCATCTAACCCTAATTACCTCCCAATGGCCCCATCTCCAAATACTATCACATTGGAGGTTAGGGTTTCAACATACGAATTTTGAGGGGACACAATTCAGTCCATAGCAATGTATAAATTTATAGTGTCTGGGTTCTAATCAAAGAGTAAATAGCAAAGTCAAAAACAAGTGCATTCTTCTGGATTATATAAACTTTGGGTAAGCCATTGTTCTGTAGATTTCTGTCTGGTAGTAATGATAACCCCCACGGTTATCAGTTATTGATTTGTAGAACATTAACTAGTTTTGTGGCTAAACTAACATTCCTATTTTAACATTGACCTTTTAAGTTGCTTATAAATCCCCACCTCTTTAAATTCTTTTTAGATCAGACTTACTATCTTACTGGTTCCATCAATAATGAGTTGAGGGCTTCCCTGGTGGCGCAGTGGTTGAGAATCTGCCTGCCGATGCAGGGGACATGGGTTCGAGCCCTGGTCTGGGAAGATCCCACATGCCGCGGAGCAACTAAGCCCGTGCGCCACAACTACTGAGCCTGCGCGTCTGGAGCCTGTGCTCCACAACGAGAGGCCACGATAGTGAGAGGCCCGCGCACCGCGATGAAGAGTGGCCCCCACTTGCTGCAACTGGAGAAAGCCCTCGCACAGAAACGAAGACCCAACACAGCCAGAAATAAATAAATAAATTAAAAAAAAATAATAATGAGTTGAATGAAATCTTTACCATATGTCCATTTTATATCTTTATGAGAATCATGTTTTTAACTTTTTAAAAACTAAACTTTGACAACATGAAATTTGGCATAATGTTTAAACTATGTTGCTGAGTTTTTTTCATTAGTGATTGTCGCAGTGTAGTTTTAACTTTCGAGCTCAGATAGAAAACATCAGTTAAAAATGAGTTTCTGCCATATAATCTAATATCATTGTCCCATATGTGTACAAAAGAGAAAGCAAATGTCTTCATCCAAGAAAAAAATGATTAATAAACTACATACTGAGAATATACTTTTTCAGAAGGCTATGGCTAAACTTTTGATGATGTTTTTGATGTTTCACTTGAAATAGTGGTGGACCCTGTGTGAATGTCACCTGTCACTACCATTATTATTTTTATTATTATTCTCTTTACCATTATTGTTATCATAATTATATTTCTTTTTATAGTCATTTAACAAAACAGTGTAATAGAAAAAATAAGTTCAACAAATATTGATTAATTCAGAATATAACTGGAAATTAAATAGTTTATATACAAAGAAAATACAAGTTTAAATATTCTAACTAAACCAGTAAAGGCTCATGTTTGCTTTTTAGGAATATAAGGTATTTTCCAAATAATATCTTATTTTAACACTCAAAACTACTCCATAACTTAAGTAAGAGGAGTATAATGTGCTCATTTGAGAAATAAACCAGTTGAGATTTACCCAAAGTGACATAATAAATAAGACTTTGTTCCAGATTTTTCAATTCTAGTTCTCAGAATTTCCATTTTGAGGTATTATTATTAAAAAGTTCTTTATTACATTGGAAATAAATAACAGATGACTACCTAAGATTCTTAAACTTTGACAGCCTAGGAAAATGAATGTTTCATTCTACTTTATTGCCTATTTGATGTCTGAGGGTCAAATTGCTACCAAAAAAAAAAAGCATAGAGACCAATCTAGCTAATAACTAGTTTAGACTCTCAATAAAACAAATGATCAATCAGACTGGAATTAAATGTTGCCTAGAATTCTTCAGAAAATATCCTAAATTCATATATAAATAGAGGGCTATTGCAACTATTGCAACAGGTGTGGATTATAAAATTTAAGTATTTAAAGATTAAGTACCTACACAGCCTTTGCTTAAATCAAACTTTATAAAACACTTATAACAATGTTGTGCTGCCATTGAGATAGATATACATTTACTCCAATTGAATGCAAAGAACTAGTACTATTAAGTATAATTATCCTTAGCAGCTTGTTGTAAGATATATAATGAAAAAACACACATATAGCATCATGTATTTACTGAATTTAGTAAACTGTTTTTTATCCTGGAGGTGTGATTTGTATACCTTATTGTTGCTATTGATATTTCTTTTTTGTCCATTATTGAGAAAATATATGAGAAATCTCAAAACCTTTTGTTTTTCCAACAGCATGATCCAAAAATGATCCAAGAGCATATTTTTCTGTTTTAGCTAGCTTTTGTCTGGCTGTTTTTCACAGAAAACTTGATTATGCATAGCATGAAAAAAACATAAAAACTACAAATATCAATAAAGAAACTCTAGCCAATTAACTTAGAGCAAAATAAAATTTAAAATATATTACTGCACAGTTCTACCCTTAAGTCAGGGATTTAAGCAAGTTAAAATATGTATAGCCCCTCAATCAAAATATTTAATTTACCAAAGCAGGATTTACAGGTTAGGTATAAAGAAAGTGACATTTATTTTTGTGAAACTTCTCATTCAAACATATTATAATTAGTACTACTTGTACTGTCTATTGCCTTGGTTATTTTCCAGGTGGAGTTTTAATTTCTCTTTAAAAAATTAAGATTCTGGACCTTTAATGGCTAATACTTTTAAAGCTAAATATCATTCCCAAGCACCTGTACTGAATGTACTCTGAATTAATTCTATAAGCCAGTCACGGTCATACCCTCTCTATTAGTATTATGTATTATACTGTGTAAGGCTCCTATTCTTAGGGCAATTTAGGGTTGTTATGTCCTGAATGAGTCACAGATGCCTCTTGGTATTGAATTTAATACCAAGTGTGGTTCTCTATTTCATTTCAAAAGATTTACATTTTTTTTCTATTTTAATAAAAGGTCACAGCATCTTATAACTTAGAGAAATAAGATGATATTGAAAGTGAAGTGAAGGGCAAAATGACATAAACTAGGGATAAAAATCAAGCCACAGATGATATTCCAGTTCTCCAGAAAACTCAATCCAAGACTGTGATAATCAAATATACCTATTCTAATTATGTTACAAGTGTGCAGAGTTATATTATCAATAACTTGAAATACTCTAGTAAAATAAGTGAAGATGGAATACCTCATCACAAAAGGAAATAATGAGACTAGATTAAAAAATGCTAGCATATCTTTGAATGACATAAAATTTAGCACATTTCATTGTGTTCTCTAGAAATAATGACTCATTGGTGTGCATGGGTGTATTTTCTTTTCAAAAATAGTTATATTCTAGTTTCATTAAAATCTTCATTTAATGTAGTAAAAGCTACCTGAGTATGCCACACCCATACTTAATAGCATTATATATTGTTTGGTTAGGTTTATATTAAATAAAGTAAGGATGTCAAACTGTGGTTATTGCACTGATGAAGAACAAAGCTTTATTGAAATAAGCAACACAAAGAAAACAGGGATTTGTAAGAGCTCAATTGGATAAAGGAAACAATATGAGTTTTTGAGTAAGACCTTGAGGAGTAAGGACATGATTTCCACATAATACTATGATTGAAAATTTACTCAGCTCTCTCAACATAACTTTCCTCATCTCTTTCTTCATTTATTGCTTCATCCAATACTTATCATCAATCCTCTCCCTACCATAAAATGTGCTGTTTCTTACCTTTAAGAAGCTTAGTGAGAGAGATTGATATGAAAACATAATTAGAATAACATAAATGCCATTGTAGAGATATTTACATACTCCTACATTTATTCATTCATCCAAAACATATTTATTGAGCACCTATTATGTACTACAGACATTTCTTTGTGCTGAAGATACACTGATAAAGAAAATGAATCTGTACTCATATAGCTTTTGTCTTAGTGAAGAATACAGACAATAAATAGTATGTTAGAAAGGTATTCAAGAACTTAAGCAGTTTATAACGTCTCAATCCAATATTGAACTTTCTTGAGCAGGATTTAAAAGGTAGTTATAAAAAAAGAGACATAGTATTTTTGTGAAACCAACATTATATGTTAGAGAATTTTATGTATGTATAAATAAAATAAATATTTATTTTATATATACATTTTATTATATAGTTATATATAAATATATATCTGTATATATATTTATTATATATATATAGATATAATAGTTATGGAGAACAATAAAACAGAAAAAGAAAGCAGAAAAAAAGAGGAAATAAAGTGTTAGGAAATGCCTCTATAGAAAGGCAGCATTGAGCAATCAAGCAGGAGTGAAGCAAGGGACGGAGCCATGTGCATATCTATGGAAATGCATATGGCATTTGGAAATGCATATGGCATTTGGAATTGCCAGTGCCAAGGTCTTGAGACAGGAATATATCTGAGTGTACCAGAAATGACAGAGGCTATTATGGCTACAGCAGAATGAGAAAGAGGGAAGTGTAACAGGTGATAATTATCTTAAAGAGTGCAACCTGATTACCCAACTCTTCACCTCTTCTTTTCTGGTCATACAGTGTAGTTTCCCTGCCTCCTTTTTAGAAGTCATCTTGTGATTGAGCTTGAACCAAAGGAATGTGAGTGAAAGTGATATGTATAGTCCCAGATGTAGCCCAGATGTAGCTAAGAAGCCACATGATTGAAAATGCTAGAGCACAAGATGGCAGGAGCTTGGTCATGAATCACCACTTGGAAGAGAATTTCTCATTCATCAAAGATATCCATTTTCAAATCTGAATGAGTAAGGAATAAATCATATTGTGTTAATTCACTGAAATTGGAGATTTTTCTGTCAGAACAGCTATTGCTATCATAGCTAATATAGAAGAGGTTACTGATTAACAGGCAGTCAGATTGTGTAGGAAATTTAGGTCATTGTAAAGATCTGGCTTTTTAATCTGAATAAGATAGGAGATCATCAAAGTTGTTAATGTAATCTGTCTTATGTTTAAAGGGATTTCCTAGTTTTTATCCATTAACTATTAGTTCACAGTTTGAGTGAGTCCTATCCTTACCAAAATTAAAATCCTAACTTTCTTACCCTTATTCAGATACCCTTTATCCCCCTTATCCTGCTTTAAAATTCTTCTTTTTCCACAGTGCCTTGTCAGATTCCAACATATATTTATGTTTATTTGTATTATCTGTCTCTACTGACCAGAGTGTAAACTCCACAAAAGTACAAATCTTTGTCTGTTTTATTCACTGATATATATCACAATCACTTAAGTCAGTTGGTTATAGGTAGAATCTACTCAGTAACATTGGAGGAAAATTGGTTAAATGTAAGTTATTAAAAAATATACATTTATCTCAGTTTGGGATTAACCTATACACACTACTATATATAAAATAGGTAAACAACAAAGACCTACTGTATAGCACAGGGAACTATACTGATTACCTTGTAATAACCGATAATGGAAAAGAATCTGAAAAAAGAATATATACATATATGTATATAACTGAATCACTTTGCTGTACACTTAAAAATAACACATTGTAAATTAACTATACTTCAATTTAAAAATATACAACTTTACTAAAATAAGGCATTTACTTATCAAACCAAACCAAAAGCAAAAACAAAAAACATGCTTCCTTAAGTAGTGCTCTAATTTCATACCTTATGCAAACATATTAAAAACTTGATAGACGGTAAGAAAACCTATAAAATATATTCATTTATTTTTTATTAGGTGGCTTTACTTTTTAGATCAGTGTAGACCTAATGCCTAACCACAAAAACTTTCCACATCACAAAGCACTAGAAATCAAACCATGCATATCTATCTCTTTCCTTTCTTGAGAAGAAAATAAAAAGTTCTTAAATTACTGAATAACGCCACTATTTCTTAAAAGAACTTGTTAATACCTGTGTTCAAAGCAAAGAATCATATCTAAGTACTACTGCAATTTATGACATATTCCAGAGTCACTAAAACCTATGTTTCTAAAATCATATACCATAAGAATTTAAAATGTGTTCTGCATTTTTGAAGAGAAATTTTGAGTAAGAGCATGAAGAGAAATGTAGTTTTCAAAATATTTCCTGTGGTTGAAGGAGAAGGAGGAGGAAGACAAGTAAAAATTTACGGCCTGGAATTACAATATATTTCCTAAAGACTGATCCAAGCTTATGGAAGAGTCTCAGAAATAGAAAATGTTCTCTTAATAATACCGTCAACTTTTTACTTCCAACATTTTAAAAATGCCAGAATTTCCATATCTTTGTCTTTTATCTATATAATTTCATCCTCACCATACCTGTGATAGGAACGGCAGGTTGTTACTTCCGTTAAGGAAACCAGTAATTGGGGACAGAGACTTAAAATAACATAACCTAATTTGCACAGCACACTTAAGCAAGACTGGAACCTACATCATTTAGCTCCCAGTCTGGGGTCCTTCCTATTCCTCCATGTGCCTAACTTCTATGAGGAAAAGGCTAAGAAATTGGTTGTAAAAATCTAGGTGTATAATAGGTATTTATGCCAGTGCCTATTTGGAAAGAAAGAAAGGAAGAAAGGAAGAAAGGAAGGAAGGAAGGAAGGAAGGAAGGAAGGAAGGAAGGAAGGAAAGAAGGAAGGAAGGAAGGAAGGAAGAAGGAGAAAGGAGGGAAGGAAAAAAGGGAGAGAGGGAGGGAAGGAAGGAGGGAGGGAGGGAGGAACTGAGAATGAAAAAGAATTTGAAAGAAGGCTGAAGAGAATAACACGAAATCTAGTTAGTATCAAACGATGTAATTACTAATAGAACAAGTGTGCCAGGCAATAAGAAAACAGAAGTGACCATAGTTTCTGGTCTTTTGGTAGCAAGTATAACTTTTTTTAGTTTTACTATCTCATAATCTTTGAAAGTCAAACTTAAAATATGTAAATCTGGAATATTATAATTAGTCATAATTTAAAAATAAAATCTTAAGTGTAAGAATTCATAAGTGGTATGGATAACATTTATAGTATTTTCTTTAAAATAAGGTAACTGATTTTCTTTGTCATGTAGGAAAAATATGAATCTATTCCACGTGTGTACCACAGGGAAGCCCGAGAAACATCAGATGGGTAACAAAAATGATGGGAATAAATGTTGATTTTAATCAATGGTCTTTAATTGGTCAAAATGTATATTTTAATAGTGTTCAGAAACCATGGATCTTTATCCATAATATCTTCCTAAGGACTTATTTAGCAGAAGTTTTTATTGACTTCCAAAAGAGAAGACAGTATAGAGCATTTACCTTCTGAAATACCAGTAATTATTTTCACATATTCAGCTGCAGAAGTGTTTCCTTTTGAAATAAATTTGGGATTTAGGAATCAAGAGAACTGAGTTCAACTCCCAATTTCCCCATAGGCTAGCGCTGTGCCTCCAACCAGTCACTTAACTCCTATAGACTTAGTTTCTCCATTGAGTAAAGCAAGTAAGTGATGTTAATTACCTTTTCTTGTCGTATGGGTTAACTAAGATGATGGATAGAAAAGCCTGAGCTATAATAAAATTTCAATAAATGTTAGCCATTACTGATTAAAATGGACCTAACATCTTGAACCGAATTAGTTAGTCACAGTTTAATGCTTTTCACAAAAATAGGAAAGCAGCAATGAAATTTTAAATGCCACTATTTAACAGTTTGGATTTGAGACGCTAGTGAGTAGTTGGACATTCTTGTGTGTAATTTTTTTAAAAAAAAGATTTAGATTTAGGAGGTCATTAGAAAGGTTGCATTCTAATCTCATTAGTGGTCCCAAAAAGTAAGCTCAACCAAAAGTGGTCATTAAAACTGATGTGTTTTTAAAAAAAGCACCAGCATGACACCAAAACTCTTTTACAATTCAGTTTCTACTGTTATTTGCTTATTTAAAATTTCGGAACTTACAGTTACTACAAAAATTACTATGACCTAGTAATTTTTATATGTATGTAATTCTACTATGTATCTCAATCTACACATCTGGAAAATTATTTGCAAAGTGCTTAAAAGGGTGCCTGGCACACACAGTACTCTCTCTGTGTGTGCCTCTTTTGCTCACATTTATACAAATACAGAGTTTATATTGGTTATCTAGCTGTATAGATAGATGAGTTGATAGCTAATGACAAACATACACATTTTTTTTTTCTTAATGGGAATATTTTCATAAATAGAAGAGCCTGAATTGAGGGGTTTTGGTTCTGGTCTCCATAAGGACGTAACAATCACTTCTTGGGTATTTCCCTATCTTGCTTTTTTTCCTAGAAAAGGCAAATAAAAAGTTCCTTTTCAAGACAACATGTTTCCACTTCTTGATCTGTAAATGGAGACATAGACAAATCAAATTATTGAAAAGCAATGAATTTTAGATAGTAAGATAAATCTCATGTGCTTGAAAAGGTAACTAAAATGTGCCTATTTCCTGATTTCTCCAAGGACTAATGCTTAAAAATTAGTAATCTAGACTAGCCTCTTTAAGAACCAAGTTATAATGAAAGCACTGAAATTAGGCAGCAAAGCTTTTTACTGCTCTTTTGGTCTCCAATGAAGTAATATTTTCTTTAAGGTATATTAATTTTTAAAACTTTTTGTTCTCTTACAAAAGAAGTTAAATATTTAAATTTAATTTTTTATAACTTAAATAACATTATGGCAAAAAAATTTTTTGAATACTCAGAAAAGAAAAAGAAAAGATAAAAGGACAAAAGAATTGTTCCCCCATCTATGAATGCCAGCTTTGTTAACCTTTTCCCAATTAATGACATTAGAACACATCTATCTTTCATAATCATTGCTTAATAATGAACAGGATATTTTAACACAAGTAGTAGGAAGAGCATAATCCCTAAATAAACTGAAAATTTTGCCTCATGAAAAATTCACCAGAGAGTATTTTTGTTTTTTTCCTTGTGCACCTAGCTGTTGCCTAGCATTTGAGAATGACTAGCTAAAGCAATTTTTTCCTCTTTTTAAATGCACAGCATAAAGGAAAATTTATCTTAGAAATCAGAGAATCTCAATGAGGGCATAATTAAAGGAATGTATATGAGAGTTATGAAATCTCAACCTATGAAGATATATAATTGAGAATCTAATGTTCCACTTGCCTCCTAAAAATACCATCAAGAAGAACTTTTATCATTTCATCTTTCTTCGACAAAATCTCACATCCACACTCATTTATTTACCCTATTTGTCTTCCTGTTATAATGAGTGGTTTGACCCTGACACTCTCTCCAAGGCCAACATTTCCACTCGTCCTATGAAATTACCTCCTGTCTCCTTCTGAATTACAGTTGACCTCCTCTCCTGCAACATCATTTTCTGTTGGACAGTTCCTATCTTTAGTTAAAATGGTCTAGAGTTTTCTACCTTGAAAAACAGTTCACTTTACTTCATAGCCCTTCAGGATACAGGTCCTCTAGCATCAGGACTTCAACCAAAAGCTGTCTCCAGTTCCTGCCACTCCGCATAAAAACTTACCAAGGTTCTCTTTGAATTAGAATAAAGCTCAAATTACTTACACAATTTACAGGACACTAGTAGCCCCTATGGCTTGTGCAAACTTGTCTTGAGGACTCCAAATCCCTCACTTCATGTACAGCAGCACTCGTCTTTCAGGTCCTCAAGCAGGCTAGCAGTTTGTCTGTTTTAAGGACCATCTGACTTGCTTTGCCCTCTTTCTAGAGTGCTCAGCCCTCAGACAATGACAGGGTATCATTCAGGTCTCCACTCAAATATCACTATGCCCTGAGTCCTGTTGTGCTCAGCCAATTCAGTAGCGTCCCCTACCACAGTCACTCTCATCACCTATTTTAGTTTCTTCTTATCACTATCTGTACTTGACTTTTGCCTTTTTGATTGTTGGTTCATTACCACTCTGAGATACAAACACCATGAGAGCAGGGACAGTTTTTGTTTTATTTACTGCCACATCTGGCATACATAAAACAGTTTCTGGCACATAGTAGTAGACAATAATAGCATTTGCTGTTCATATATCCAAATGTTTAATTACATATCAATGAATATTGCTCACATTCACACACATTTATATTTTAAGTTATATTAATTAACCTATGCATCAGATTCTTGAGATTTGAGTGCTCTGTAATTGCTCTGATAAGGAATGATACATAATTGCAAATAGTCTTCTTTGCAATTTTCAAATAATTAGAACTTTATAATAAATCATTTGTTATAGTGAATTGCACTAAAATTACAGAAATGAGAGAAAATCTCTAATAGTTACTGTGATTGATAAGCATCAGATTAAAACATATATTCATAAACATTAACACATTTGAAAGTTCAAAAGAGAATTTGGATTTTTTATTGGTAAGTGGCAATTTGTAAGATTTCTACTTTTTGAGATCAAAATTATAGCAATAGCTGTTTATAGTTCTTTGAGAGCTCTTCCATCATAGATATGCACACAGGCTCTGTGGTAGGCAGACTCTAAGATGGTCCACAATGATCCCTGCCTCTTGGTAGTCAGGCCTTGAGAATGGGAAAGACCTACTGACTTGTTTTGTCTTATAGACTATATACATAAGGCAAAGATAATGAGTCATTACTTTCATTATTAGGTTACAAAAGATTGCGGCTTCTGTAATCTAGCTGACCTGATTGCTCTCATGGATAACATGCTTTAATAAGGTAAGCTGCCATGTCTCAGAGACCCCCATGCCAATGCACTGAGGTAGACCTCTGGCCAAAAGCCAGAGGAGGTGAGGGACTGAATCCTGCCAAATAAGCTCAAAAGCAGACACTTTTCCAGTTGTTTTGAGATGTCTTCAGCCCACACTACACCTATGGCAGCCTGTGAGACATCCTGAGGTAGAAGACCCAAATAAGCTGTGCCTGAATTCCTGACCCACAAAAACTGTGAGACAATGCAAATATGTTGTTTTGAGCTGCTAAGTTATGGGATAATTTATGACAGCAATAGATAATTAAGACAGGCTCCTTTACATTGAGCCCATTCTAAAAATATTCTTAGCTTTCACCTTTATTTTACGGCCCTCACTTTACATGAGTAAGTGAGATGTTTTCCTCTGAAAGTTTTTTTTTTTTTTTTTTAATTCTAAACCCATGTTTTCTTCTCTTTACATCTGGTGAAATCATAGCTGCTCTATACTTAATAATACAATTATCTGATCAATCTTCAAGTTACTGCAGTGAGAAATAAATATTATTGACCATCAAACCCTATATGTGTATCTATTACTAAAGTTTTTTGAAATTATAGAAACAGATGCTTGTACATCAGGTTGCAGAGCAGAGAGGAATGGCACACATTTCGGTGGCATATGGATTGAGGAGGAAGCAGTGCTCGGCATAAATAAATTGGAACTTCTCAAGAGTTGGAAGAACTTGTCAAAAATAGTTTTCCCTAATCACTTATTTTTTTATGTTTCTGTCAGACCATGCACACAGATATTTTTGAAATCGGATGCTGCAATTTAAAATGATCACATCTCGTTGCAAAGAGTTAGTGAAATGTAGATGAAAATCAATATAGGGCCTTAAATTCCCAACAACCAGTTTCTCTAGGAAAATATAGGGTTTATTCTTTATTAGAACTCAAGAAGCTGAAGTTCATGACATCTTTTGTTGTGTTCCTGGCACACGGTAGGCATTCACAAATTTTTGGTGCTTGAATTTGCAGGAAGTGTTGTTGAACTTCTATTTAAACGCAGTTGAGTTACACACAGTGTGATATTGTTACTGTTCTCTTAATTCAATAAAACTTATATTAAAATATATTTATTAGTGTATCTATTTGTTTTATGTCTATCTTCCTTAGTAGATACATAATGACAAGGACCATCTATTTTTTTAGTCATGATGTATCTTCTATAGAAAACAAGGCAATATACATACGATGTCTTCAATACATATTTTTTAATTAAAGAAGGTGAAAATTACATCACATTTTTTAACATTCTAATATCATATTATTTTAAAAATAATTTGAAATTATTTCAATTTTTCTTAATACTCTTACTTGTGTTCAACATCCTTTCCATTCAATATCCAATCTGTTGCTAGATTTCTGGTTTTGTTGTTTTCGTTTTTGGTATCTGTGTGTATGTATGTGTTTGGATGTGTGTGTCCAAAATCCAGTACAATCATCAACTTCAAGTATAATTATAATAGATCAATACTAGTCTATAGAATATGACTTTAATATAACATACGAGTTCTTTCTAGTACAGAGTATAAAAAATTGCATATTCGAATAAGGTAGTCCTGTGAGGCATGCCATGGGCTTTCATTTATCAAATATAAGTGGCACTGGACATTGTACACATCTTAATTCTCAATGTCATTATTTATCAAGGTAAAGGTAAGATTGCATACCTTGATACTTATTGAGATGATTGAATGAATTAACATATGTGAAGAACATATTCAAGTATATGATCTATAAAATCAGGGATTAGTTGCCATCAACAACCTCCTTTTCTATTGACCCCACTTGCATTTATTCCTCCAGCCATTAGTTAAAGACATGCTAGGGTGTTTCGCTTCACATAGTATTCTCATGTCAAAAAGTCTCTTTCACCTATTTGCTCCCTGACAATTTCTAAATCTGTCTTTCAGAAACATTTCAAATAACATTTCCTATAGGTCATCTTCTCTTTTATTCCTGTGAACCTTACTGTTTTATACATCCCTTTATTCAATTTTCAAAATGTCACTTTATGTATCATTATTTCTTATCACTTAATAAGCTGTTAGCATTTCAAAACTATAAAAAATGTCTTACCTTCTCTGCATTTAGCACAGCACAAAGTAGGCACTTAATTCATCTGTGAATAAGTAAATTAAAATAATCATTAAGAACATATTTCTAGTTACTGGATTTGTATCAGACATTTATTGTAAATAACAGCAAAATAAACTATTCACATGTTGTTCACCTGCCATAAAATCAGTCATATAAACTAAGGGTAGCAGAAGAGTTACAATGTGTTGGCACAATGGGTTATAGATAATTCTCCTCCAGAAGCGTAATTGTATACATTATTGACTTCTTATCACAGAAAAGAAATATAGGTCTCTCTTCTCTGATGGTAAGTTTTGTGGTCTTCTCATGGCCTCTAATTTACCATCAATTAAATAGTCAAAAGAACAGTTAGATTCAAGGGATTTCTTTCCTGATTAGACCACTTGGCTTTATCTATCCTTCCACTGGGAGCATTGATATTGTCTTAGATTACTTGGAAAAACTGATAATGAATTATGCTCCTCCAGGCTGTAGTTAATTAAATTGGCTACTCTTTTGTCTTCAGCATGGCAGCTGGGGCACTGGACTACAGAGGACTAATGAATCCTACTTAAGGTAAGTCCTCAAGGGATTTGAATTCCTGCTGTCAGGCAGGAATATGATTTAGATCACAAAATTCTCCAATCTACTAAGTAGGTCAGACTGTCTATGGGAGAATATAAAGCAATTTGGGGTCTGTTAAAATCAGAAACTGTACATTTAATTAGTTCTTATATCCAACAAACCTTTTTTAAATACTACATTGTAAAGAAACGCTTAGGAAATCCTTTATATTTAATAGGGAAGCCTTTGGATCAAAGAATAGTTCTGTTGGAAGCCATATGTCTCCGAACTCAAGGACTTTCAGCAAAGGACATATGCATAAACAGGTCATAAGTTTTATACTAAAATTTTTAAAGCTCTTGTCAGATAGGTGATTAAAGTACTATACCTGGTAACAAATTCCATTGGATTGTGCATTTTTTAAATGTTATACATCTTATACATACCTACCAATTTGGTGCTAAGGATAAATAAATATGTTGTGGCTTTCTAATTTTTTTCATTTATATTTTGTTTGTAATTTTTCAGCATAACCTGTTTAAATCATAAAAGCACAGGTAGATATTTCCACATGTGTTATTCTCTTCTGAGAGAAATATATTGAACTACTCTAATATAGGTCAAACTAGAAGTGAAAATTTCCAATTAACAGTATTAATAATAATAATGAGTTAGTAAGCACTTTTGAAATGGCAGACATTTTTAATCATTTTAATGATTAAAAGTTTTAATCATTTTTCATTGATTAGTTTATCAAATATTCACAAAATTATATGTGGTAGTAATTATTATTACTACCATTTTAAAAACAAAGAAAATGAGGCATAGAGGGAATAAGAAATTTACTCAACATTATGCAGCTAACCCACAGTGAAGCAAGCTTTCAAATCCACGGTAGCAAGAGATCCCACCCTCTAATAGAAAAAGCAACATTGCCTCCTTTTGGCGATGAATTGAAAAGTTTCATAGAATGATGTATTTCAGATATAGTGGAAGGTTAAATATAACATAATACTTTACTATTCAGTATGTTCTGTGGACCAATGCATCAGCTTCATCTGGGAGATTATTAGAACTGCGGAATCTTAGCCACAACCAAACAAAACTTAACCAGAATATGCATTTTATCAAGATCCCCAGATGTTTTGAATACACATTAAGTATGAGAAGCACTGATCTAGCACAGTGTTACTCAACCTTATACACATTTAGAATCACCTGGGAAACTATATATATATATATATATATATGTAATTAAGGCTGCCTAGCTGCCTAGGGATGAAATGAAGAAGGCGTAGAAAGTCCAGACTCTAAATCAGTTACACCTGGTTTAAAACTTACTTGTGTCCCATATTATCTTTGTAAACCTGGGCAAGAAACTTATATTTAACCTGTTTTAGAAATCTCCTTACCTATGCAATGAAGTTAATAATGGCAGTTTCATAAACAGTGGTAAGGATAAAATTAAATGCACATGAATACCTAGAGTGGCATGTGATTAATATCCTTGCTTAATCCATATTTTAGCCAATTATTGGCAAGCATGGAATGGGAACTCAGGCCTCCTAATTTTCCCTCTACGTCCCAATTGCATCAGCTAGTATTAAACTTTATATTTCTCACTAGGATACTGCTAGTTAATAAAGGGAGCCAAACATATGGTGAGAGAAATGGAGAGTTTGAATATTTCTTCTAAGGTTAATTATCCAAAAGTTAATCACAATGGAAAGTCTCATGCATAGACATATCTTGCATTTAATTGAAAAGTTTTCTCTCTCTGTCTTTTTAAATATAGCAGTGGTCAACAGTCCATTTACCACAAATAGAAGAATATGAAAAGGACCCCATAGATAGTATGTTTACCGTTGTTCTCCTTAGCTTTTATTATAAAATTTAACTTCACACCTTAGGTTCCAGAGCTATTTTATAAGCTGATTCCTGCGTACCTCTTTTTAAGCCTCCTCCCATTCCCCATGTACAATTTTCACTCCAGCTTAAAGAAAGAACTTGCAGATTCCTGATATCGAAATCTTGTTCTGAGATATTTGGCTTCTTTACCTGAATTTTTCTACTGCATTTCCTATTTTCTTGTTGATTCTGTAAACCTGTAGCACCCTGTGTGATTATCTGGAATAGACTTAACGCTGCATTTTATTGAGATATATGGTGTGCTTTCTATCTTCATAAGCTTTGAGAGGGGAGACCTTTCTTATTTTCTTACATTCCCAAAGCTTCTCCCAAAGTTTGTTTTATTGTAGACACTCAACAAACATTTGCTGAATGGACAATGTTACAGTGTCCTCCAGAGTGGGATAAACACTTCAAAAACAAATCAAGTGAAAATATAGAAGCACCATACTGATATTGCAAATATGACTATATGACTGGTTTAATAAATTCTGATTGGCTAGCATTTTCAAAAATGGAGCAGCAAACATTGAAATTTGTAAATAAAATAAAACTTTTAGGTGAATAGCAATGTTCTCTGCTCTTAGAAAAATGAATTATTTCAATCCAATATGAAAAATAATTAAAACTATTTATTAATACATTCTCTGAGGCCAGAACTTTAAGGTGTAATAGTCTCCATGAAAATCACTGGATATAGGTAACGAGAATGGAAGATGGAGGAAGAAAAATGTACATTACACTAACAAATATGCTCTATCCTATATGTGTTTAAAGCATATGAAATTAAACATAAAACTTTAAAGGTATTTAAATAACATTCCAAGTTCACTTTATTTTAGAGGAACATTTCAGTTAGGGCAGCCAACAAGGTTATGAGGCAAGAAACGTTTTATGAAATTGCAGAGGAAGCTGTGAATGTTGCTGTGCCAAAATAAATAAACCACAAGATAAAAATAACTCACAAGTAGAACAAGCAACAGAAGTGATATCATTAAGACTAACTTTGACAATTACTTTTCCTCAGGTAAAGCTTGGATGCCATTTGCAAAGACATGATAGGACATAAATAACTGAGAACGCTGGTAATATAAACACAATGTTAAAATATGTGGGAAGAGTGTTTTAGGCAAGGGAAACAGCAAGTGCAGAAACCCTAGAGCAGCAACCCACAGCAGGGTGGCTAGAGCAAACGGAAGAGAGGGGGAGTGGTAGGGGATAAGGGAAGACTGGTAACAAAGGAACCAGAGTGAAAAAGGACTTGCAGGCTACTGTAAAGAATGTTGACTTTTCACTAAAATGAGAAGCCATTGGAGGGTTTATCACAGAAAAATGACATAATCTGACATACATTTTAAAAGAATAGCTCTGGTTGCTGCACTGAGAACAGCCTTAGCCAGTTAGGAAGTTGTGACAATATGCTTAGCTTACTGGGTGAGAGGAAAGGATGAGACCTAGTCAGACTAGCTCGCTGATGATTGGACGTGGCCCGTGCAGGAAAATGAGGAATCAAGGATGACTCAGTGTTATGTTGATGTATGCCCTTCCCAGTCCATTGACAAAGCCAGGTGAACTCTATTCTCTGAGCACAGCAGAATGTTCACATCCCCCGACTCCACTGTAGCTCTTGCCTGCACAGTACTAGAAAACACAGTCAAACATTTACTCTTTGCTTTCTTTTTGTGTGCAGTCCCATTTCTGCTCTCCTCCTCTGATCAGGAGGTCATCATGACTTAAGGAGGAAAATTTATTGAGCACAAACTATGCGTTATGAATTACAATAAGCATGTTATGTGTATTAACTCATTAAATTCCATAAAATCCCCATGTGATAATTATTTTTTATAGATATATTTCTATGGACTGTATACCCACCCTTTATAAACTAAGAATACAAACTCTATAAGGGACTACATGATTTACCCACGGTCCCCAAAATGGATGTATTAGAGTAATGATTTGAGTCCAGATCTGCGTGCTTTCTGAAAAAGCCAACTAATCTCACTAATTGCATGCATGTATATTTTTTAAAAATTAATTACCAGAATCTAACTATATTTTCAGTTATCTGAACACAACACATTGCAGAGTTCTTACATAATTACCTGTATTATTGACAATGTATTAACCTAGAACTACTTATACTAAGCTTTGTTAAGATCAGAGTAAGTCTCAAGCTCTGGAATGAGAGCAAATCCACAGGTGAGGGTGAAGTGGTCCTACCTGGTGATGGTGAAGGACTCAGGGCAAAAGGCAGAAGCCGGATATGCGTGTGAGGGCTTGTGTGTTTGTATACATGTACATATAAGATCCTGATTAAATGGGCGGATTTGACAAACAATATGTTTCAATGGCTAACTAGCCAAATTTAAACTTTTCCTGTGATTTTCTAGTCATGTTTCCAAATATATATATATATATATATATATATATACACTACAGATCTGTCCCATTCAGCCTGCATATTTATTTCAATTCTTCACAATTTTGAATGGTATTGGTGCAGAATTGCCTTTCAAAACTAGCACATAATCAACATGTTCTAATCTAGAATGCCCTCTGTTCTACTCCATAGCATTCATATGAATTAAACAGGCCCTTAAAAGTGGGGAACAACCTAACATTAGATAATCAGAAGCAGCAGTCAACCCCAAATGGAGATATATTTATTGTCTTCAACTTAGTAATTAACCAACTTGTAAGCATTCCATTTTTGCTATTTAAATTTAGCACTAGTTTAAGATAGTACTCTCTAGTTTTGTATTTTATATGATAATTTATAATACTTCATTTGTATTTATAATCATGGTTAGGATCTGCTATAAATTCATTATGCATACCAAGTTTAAATAAATAATTAGAAAATTACCTGAACAAATCAGCAGAACAACCAGGCACTTTGTATTTTGCAATTAGCAGCAGGTAAATTTCTTAAAATCCAGTTTATTTTGCACAAGAAAAAAATGTATGTAATTATGAGAGCCCTTTCTAAGCTATCTAAATCACCCATGATTGGCAACTTAGTCTTTTGTATACAGTTTTATTTGGTTGATTTTGCATATTCTGTCACTTAAATGTGCAAGGAATTCCTCTCATAGGCACTTTAAATGAATAGGGTTATAAGAGAAAGCCCGGCCTCAAACCTCAGGAAAAGTACACCAGGCCTTGTACCATATTGTTTTAAACTCTCAGCCCTCCTGGAATGGGAAATAGGTTTTACTTCAATTAGGGACTTGAATAGATTGGAGTTCCTTATTGACTGGAGTGTTATCTTGGATTACTGAGAAAAATAGCATAATGGGGCAGCAATATCAATTCTGTTTATGGATGGTCAATGTCTGTTATACATGCCTTATTTTGTCCACCCTATACTCTCCTCAGCAATCTGCCCTGAGGGCTTCTATATGACAGAAATATTCCAAGAGCCAACGTGTGACAGAAAGGGATCAGAAGGTGGAAGGATTTTAATTCCAACCTGTCCCATTTAACAATAATAATGTTACTAACAATTCTAATGGCCTAAAGCCTCCTCCATCTTAACAATCCGCCCATGAAGCCTACGCTAGGTTTAGCTAGACTGGTAATATTTGATGCATACGTGTCTCGGGGGATTAACCGCACCCCTTGCTGAAGGAAAAACTAAAGAAAAGTGGTGTGCTAGTCTGTTCTTTCTACTTTTAATCCCTGTTGAAAGGGGAAACTCTGTGTGTGTGTGTGTGTGTGTGTGCCGTGTATACACATATATATGTATATATATGAATCCAACTATACTCAAATTGGAGGGAAAAGCTTTTTGCATATTACAACAATATGAAAAGCCTGTAAATTACAGAAATAATTTATTGATTAATTATATTTTTTAAATTTATAATTTATATAATGATTATATTGTTTATTTTTTCTTAAATCTCTAGATTTTAAAAAAACACCGAGAGTTTCATTGGAAGTTTTATACAAGTGCTGGGGGCCTTACATTCTGATTTTATTTGATATCTACACAAATATCTGTCTACCTATACACATATAGAGACATAAATCATTTTAATCTTTAATCACAGTAGTATTTAATTGTATATAAATTATTATCTAGTAAAGAGAAAGATCCTGAAAAAATGTTGGGGTGGGAGAGCAGAATAGACACATTTTGAACAGTGACAGTATTTAAATAATGAAAACAGAACCTTCTGTGACTCCCCAGAAGTTGAACATACTAGTGGTTCTGGGGATAGATCTAGGACACGTAAAGATTGTAAGAGATACTTTAATAAGAAAGAGATGATGAATGCTGCGTACTTTACAGTGTATTAGGACAGACACAGCTATTTTGTGTTTCATGCAATATAGGCTCAAGATTCAGAAAACAGCATTACATGTTGACAGTCTTACCATCAGTCAGGCTATTAAGGTTACAGTGCAAGTCACAATTCTCACAGCAAACACAGAGCCAGCACCTGCCCTGCCTATAAAAGTAGAATAGGGATTCATCAATCACCTCAACGCTATCAGATGAGTTTCTGAAATTTAATATGGGAAAATGGATTTGATTTACTTTATTGTCTGTGTCATCTGTAGTGTGAGTGTCCATTTTACCTCTGACTTTCTAGATGGTCTGACTCATACAAACGCCATGCTCCATACCAGATCTTTAAATAAATGTATAAACACCAGCAGGTATTTTCAAAACTGACCAGAATTTTCCTGCCCTTTCCTACCTCACTCTTCCCTTACCCACTATGACCACAATCACACACACACACACACACACACACACATACACACACACACATCTTGTCCCATTTGTGTATTGTCTTGTTTCCTAAGCCATAAGACTGACTCTATAAACCAATTTTTAATATTAATTTTACTTCCATTCAATTTTGGTGACTTTCCACTCCCCATGTCCTCAGAGTTGATTGAACTTCTGAAATTATTATGGTTTTGTTCCATCATTAGTTTCTGTGTCCCCTGTAGTACTGTATATAAAATCCTAAATACAGTCCCTGGCACTTAGAGACCTGCCCCTCACCCTAACCCTTACCACCTTCACTATACTTGGAATGGAAAGGAATTCGCGATACAGATAATTTAAAACTGAAAATTCATAATGTTTATAAAGTTAAAATACAAAAATGTTAACATACAAAAATATAAGGAACACAGAATTTAGAAAATCTTAGATATGATTTCATTAACTCAACTCAAACACAGAACTATTAAGCATGCAAGATAATTTTAACTAGAAACACAATTTAAGCAATAACTTCAGAAGTATAATTTGTTATTAAAGAATTGCAGAAATAGGTTAAGATCTAAAGTTCCCAAATTAAAGTGCTCATATTACTGAATAGTCAGTCTTACATAAAATTTTGTGTTATTTTATAAACATATAAAGTAATTTAAAGAGTATTTTCATGTATATTATTAGTGAGATACACCAATGTGACTGTGGATTCTGTTACCCTTTCTTGATAATAATTAGATAAATTCCTGAAAATATTGAGGAGCAAGCCACGTAAATATCCGTGTAAAAGCCATTACAGGCATACCTTGGAAATACTGTAGGTTTGGTTCCGGACCACCACAATAAAACAAATACCACAATAAAGCAAGTCACAGGAATTTTTTGTTTCCCAGTGTGTATAAATTTATACTTACACTGCACTGTCATCTATTAAGTGTGCAGTAGCATTATGTCTAATAAAACAGCATACATACCTTTGTTTAAAAATACTTTATTGTTAAAAAGTGCTAACCATGATTTGAGCTTTCAGTGAATCATAATCTTTTTGCTGGTGGAGAATTTGAAATATTGTGAGGATTACCAAAATGTGACACAGAAACAGGAAATGAGCCAATGCTGTTGGAAAAATGACCCCAACAGACTTGCTTGCCTCAGGATTGCCACGACCTTCAATTTGTAAAAACAAAACAAAACAAACAAATCAAAAACCCCTACCATATCTGTGAAACACAATGAAGCGAAGCGCAAGAAAACGAGGTATGCTTGGACAGATAGGGGAACAACAGATATGAGGACTTAGTGCATTCGAGGAATAGCCTAGTGTGATTAGAGCCAAATGAACAAGGGGAAGTGTGTTCTGTGCTGCTGTTGAACAATCAGGTGACTGTACATACCACTGTTTTTCCTCTTTGGAAGCATTTAGGTCTTGTCTTATTACTTCATATGCTGAAGTTTCAAAGTATGATAGTTTTCAATCCAGAGACACTTAGCTCTCAATTATTGGGAAATTTGCTTTAAAAAATATACACAATCAACCCTCAGTATCCTCAGGGGTCAGTTCTGGGATCCACAGACATCAAAACCCACAGACGCTCAAGTCTCATACAGTTGTTGGAAATACTGTAGGTTTGGTTAGAAAATCTTAGATATGATTTCATTAACTCAACTCAAACGCAGAACTATTAAGCATGCAAGATAACCGTATACACAGGCTCCACATATTCAACTAACCAAGAATCCACCACAGTTGGTTGAAGTAAAACACATATCTGTAAAACCAGAATATTTTGTATATAGTTTCAGTGCAATGTGGCCTGCCTGAAGCTCACCTTCAGATTAAGAAACTTTGCCCTGAGAAAAGCTGAGGAGTTTTTCCCCTCCTCAACATGGAACCTGCAAATACTGAGGGCTGACTGTACTGCTTTCAAAATCTCATGCACACTACTATATATAAAATAGATAACCAATAAGGACCTACTGTCCTACTGTATAGCACAGGGAGCTATACTCAATATGTTGTAATAACCTATAAGGGAAAAGAATCTAAAAAAGAATATATATATATATCTGAATCACTGTGCTATATACCTGAAATTAAGATGATACTGTAAATCAACTATTTTTCAATAAAAAAAAAATTTTTATATCTCATTTCCAGCTTTATTTCTGTTACCTTTTTTATTCAATTCTTATTAGACAGATGTTGGATCTCCAGTATTTATTTGTCAGTTTTCTTGTCTCTTATTTCCTATTGTTCATGTTTTGGTATTTTTGTTTGATTTTCTGCAAGAATTTCTTTGT
This sequence comes from Eschrichtius robustus, assembly GCF_028021215.1. Lineage (NCBI taxonomy): Eukaryota > Metazoa > Chordata > Mammalia > Artiodactyla > Eschrichtiidae > Eschrichtius > Eschrichtius robustus. Next base: position 74,030,897 of record NC_090827.1, read on the forward strand.
TTTAACTTTCAATGTTTTTATGAATCTGAGAACATTTTGTTTGTATTATCAGATACCAATTGTCCTTTCTTATTCTCATATGCTTCCTTTTATAAAGCATTTCTTTCTTATTTCATCAGAGCAATATCATCCATCATCTCTCTGAAACCAAAGTTTTTGCAAGTATTTTGCCCCACATTTTCAGTGTGATATCTTATCTCTAAACTATCTTGTGACTGTTGTTTTGCTTTTATTTTAAACATCTGTGTAAAAATCTATGGTTGTACAAAATTAAGGCAAATGTCAACAAAGATGCCCCATTTATATGACAATATGTTTTTAATAAAATCATAGGGTAAAAAAGAGCCCCTGAATGGACAGGCTGAATTTGAAGAGATACCAAAAATTATAGATGACATGATTGCTGTAAGAGAAAAGGAAGAGTGACTTAGACATGCATGAAGTATCACAACTAAGGATAGTGGATTTTCAAGTAGTGAATGGTCAACATTTTACTTATTTTTGAAATGTGCAAAACTGGCTAGAGACTTTGTTTTTGCTACTGAGTATTTTAGACCCTAATGAAAGCAGTTAGGTTATGTAAAGCGGCTAAATAGTTTATGCACATAAAATATCTTTTCACGCCAGAGTTAAATTCCCAAAGCCAGGTGTGGCAGGTGGACTTAAGGGATTCCAGTGGGAGAAACTGCACATGTAATTCTTTCAGAGGTACATCTACACGATAAGGCATTACACATGAGGTACAACAAATTCAATATTGAAGTAAAGAAGGAAACCAGTAGACCAGTAGGGAAATTAAGCTAAACACTGGCTTAATAAATGTGAAATTATAGCACTACACATTATACAACTGTTCTTTAAATACTTTTTATGTCATTTCCAAAATATTATTATACTCTCAGACATATCCTTCTTATTTTTATTTAATAAAAAGATTTTATTAAATATAATTATGATTATATGTTTTATCTCTTTCTTCACTGGGTTGTACTTTTAGCATAATAATAGTAAATACTCCTTGTTTGCAGCTATAGAATTTCAGTCATAATATATACTAACATCAAGAAAGCTTTAAGGGCTCCAAATCAATTTATTTTATTCAGTTCAAATATCATACAAAATAAATCTATTATACGTGGATGGTGAGCCAAATAGAGCAAGAAACTTTTTAAAACATATGAGGTCTTAGGAATGAGTACTTGAAAGAAAGATGAAAAAGAAGTCAGACTTATTAAAATAGCAACAAAGGAAAATAACATCTTCCATAAGTGAGGAACAAAAAAATCTACAGGCACCTGTTTGAACAATGTGATTAACAGAAATAATGAGAACTTGTAAAGAAGTACTGTTTTCTATGTTTATAAAGCTTTGAAATGAATAAATGGAAAATAAAGGAAAATCATAGATATTTTATGTAAGAATAATTATTATACTATACAGATTACTTTAAAATAATGACATTGGCTTTCTCTGATAACAAGTCACCCTGTATATCACTAAACCAATACATGAAATTTCTCTTTTGTACATAACTTGTGAACCTGGTCCCTGGCGGTCCAGTGGTTAAGGCTTCGCCTTCCAATGCAGGGGGTGCGGGTTCGATCCCTGGTCGGGGAGCTAAGATCCCACATGCCTCTCGGCCAAAAAACCAAAATGTAAAACAGAAGTGATACTGTAACAAATTCAATAAAGACTTAAAAAAAAAATGGTCCACATCAAAAAAAAAAAAAAACTTAAAAAAAAGTTATTAAAAAAAAAAATTCTTTGACCCATAAAAGAAAATTACCTTTACCCCTGAAGCCTATCTACCTTAATCACTGTACTCCATCCTAAAGAAAAAATATTTTTCAGATGTCAATTTGTCTTTAGTTGGGAACAGTCATGATGCTTACCAAAATATTTTATAAGTAATCAAAGTATTAAGAAATATACATTCAGATATGAAAAGATATACCTTCATTCTCTTAATTCCCCCTTTTACATAGAAGAATAGGTATTTTACTGGCTCAGAGAGGAGAGGGGATATTGTTTTAGCATCTAACCTACCCTAAAATGTCCACTTAATAGGGGCAGCAGATAATAAGCAAGAGCAGTAAGAACGAAGTTAGAGTCACCTTTATACTTTGACTTAAATGTAATAGGACACCAACAAAGAGGCTATGGAGCACATAGGAACAAAAACACTTTGAATTGGGTTTCCCTGGTGGCGCAGTGGTTGAGAGTCTGCCTGCCAATGCGGGGGACGCGGGTTCGAGCCCTGGTCTGGGAAGATCCCACATGCTGTGGAGCAACTAGGCCCGTGAGCCACAACTACTGAGCCTGCGCGTCTGGAGCCTGTGCTCCGCAACAGGAGAGGCCGCGATAGTGAGAGGCCCGCGCACCGCGATGAAGAGTGGCCCCCCCGCTTGCCGCAACTAGAGGAAGCCCTCGCATGGAAACGAAGACCCAACACAGCCATAAATAAATAAATAAATAAATAGCGTTCGCTTTAAAAAAAAAAAAACACTTTGAATACACAAACTTTATAAACACGCAAGATAAAGTTAAAATGTGGCTGATTGAGCGCAGCTTAGAGAGCTTTCAGATATTTCATGCAGGACTGAAACTGGAGTAAGAATTAAACCTACAGCAGCAGCAACAATAACTGTCTTGGTTGGTTATAAATTCAGGAATAAAAATAAATTATGGTTTAAAAATACCCTCTTTCTTTCTAAACACATCGTAAAACCAAATTTGTTGACTTCTTAGTCCCGCAGAGAAATAGTGTGACCATTGATGTTTTCTCTATATTATCATTAATAGCAGTTATTGCTGACCTCCTTACCAAAATCAAAGAATCATACAAATTTATTCTTAATTACCAACAAACGTTTTCACTGATTTCGTGCTTCTTTTACAAACCTTGTTAGCAATCTATGGTAGGAAATTAATAATTTTTTAAAAAAACATAATATTTGGTTTTCCTTCAAAAACATATATATATTATCCCAAGCATTAGACAGATGTAGAATAAGGCGAACCCAGTGTATGTATATATGCAAATGATGATGCCAGTCAAGAAAGAGTTGAGTAGGTACTGATGATGGAGTCTAATGGATACTAAAAAGCTATTTTCTTTTAGATAATCATTATTCATGATCCACAAATATTAGGTTCTCAGGCCAGTGTTACAATGTGACAGTTTTTTGTTTTTTTTGTTTTTTCCTTTTCCAATTCTTTATTTTATTTATTTATTTTTGGCTGTGTTGGGTCTTCGTCTCTGTGCGAGGGCTTTCTCCAGTTGCGGCAAGGGGGGACCACTCTTCACCGCAGTGCGCGGGTCTCCCACTGTCGCGGCCTCTCCCGCCGCGGAGCACAGGCTCCAGACGCGCAGGCTCAGCAGCTGTGGCCCACGGGCCCAGTTGCTCCGCGTCATGCGGGATCCCCCCAGACCAGGGCTCGAACCCGCGTCCCCCGCACCGGCAGGCAGACCCTCAACCACCGCGCCACCAGGGAAGCCCCAATGTGTCAGTTTTAATTAGCACCGCCTAGCAGTGAAGAGCTACAGACTCTGCCATACATAACTATTAGTTGTTCTCTACAACTGAAATCAAATGTAGAAAGAAATGATCTCATTGGAGACAAGAATTTATTACTGACTGCTCACCATCATATCAAAGGAATGTTTTTCTTAGATTTTTTTATAAGATGCCTTAAGAAAAACAAGCTTTTTTTCAGCTATTTTTAAAATGCCAAATATCTTAAATGATAATTCAATAATTTAAATGTAATTTATTCAAATAAATATATGTGATGATTTGTTTATGCAAATGTTGCCCACTGGCACAAGCATTGAATAAATTTTCAAGATTAGAATTATCCAGCTTATAAATTAAGGATTTGGAAACTCTCAAGTATTTATTAAGAATCACGTTCATGCAAGCAGCATCCTTACCTTGGTAATCTATTTTTCATTTGGGCTTTAAATTTGCTGAATAAGTAGGTTAATATAACATGGGAGAGGGATTTATTTGTTGAGAGTAAATTGCGTAGTAAAAATATGAAATTAAACAAGCATTGCTCATGTTTCATGGCCTTAGGCTAAAACTCTAATACTTGAGGCCATCTTAAATTTTCTTCTCTCCCTTAAGTTAATTGGTTATACTATGTATGGGTGAGAAGGAAAACATTACTGCTGCTGGGATGACAAAATTCCATTTTTCATGCCTTATTGATAATAGTTCATTAGTGCAATGCTTAATAGAATACAGAATATCACATGTAGTTTTTACATATTAAAAACTATAACTTGTATTAAAAGACTTGACTTTTACATAAGTCAGATCAGCAGAGAGTCTGAGTGAGAGAGAGAGAGAGAGCGAGAGAGAGAGACATGTAACTTTGCTGAGGGCAGTTAACATTCACAGACACTTGGAAGGCGTGGTATGTGAAAGAACACAGGGGGTTAAGAGAGCATTTGGCAGTAAGGGACTATAATTTGGCAAAGTTGGAGCACAATTCTGCCTGGGCTTGGAGGGAACGGAGACTGGTTCAAAAGACTGTCTCCTGAAGAACCTTCTCTATAACTATATTTAGCCCAGTAAGTGACAATCCATAAATCACATTATCACACTGCCTTACTCACCTTTCTGGGGCACCAGCCCTGAATAGCAGGTAGAATTGTAACTGGGACAAAATGGCCTGCTATTGGAAGGTGTTCAGATCTTGTTTAGAAAGAATATACAGGAGGCGGGCATGAAGCAAGGAGTCTCTCTTAGTCTGTAGAATATGGGCTCCCCTGTGAGAAGAGAAAATTTAGAACATACACAGGTCAAATCTCATTCTAGTGACAACTAGTCAGGGTTATGCCCTCCTTGTATCTGTGCTAAGATTTGGCTGCCTTTTTATTTTTAACTTTAGGAAGATATGAAGAAGGACTGGGAAAGGAAAGAATTTCCTGTACTGAGTAACTTCTGACAATGATTTTCATTCTAAATGATTTTTAAAAGCAGTGTTATTCTTGGCCATTATCTAGGACCCTAAAATACTTTCAGTGTAGTGCACTATTCATTATAATGATGTTCCTTTTGTAATGAATTTAGAGCTTATTTGATCAGAAATAGCACCAACTTGGTTTGGATAAACACAAATTTTGCTGAAGTTATGAAAAAAGAATCATTATCCTAGAAGTTTCCAGGAGACAAAAAATGTACCAAAGTGGCAACATAATAGCTTTTATTGTTTGCTCCTTGAAAATGCCTTTACTTTTTTTTTTTTTTTAAGATTTTTTTTTGATGTGGACCAGTTTTTTAAAGTCTTTATTGAATTTGTTACAACATTACTTCTGTTCTATGTTTTTGGTTTTTTGGCCGCAAGGCATGTGGGATCTTAGCTCCCCGACCAGAGATTGAACCCGCACCCCCTGCATTGGAAGGTGAAGTCTTAACCACTGGACTACCAGGGAAGTCCCCTGTCTTTACTTTTAAAATTCAATTTAAAGAGTTTATATTGCCATAAGAAATATTCGGGATGGAATAGTACTTGTAGCAAATATTATTTTTCTAATAATTGTAGAAGAATGGAGGTCCCCAAACCAGCTCATAAATGATGATATATAAATGCAGACCAAGATACTATAAAATGTTTGACTTTTATTACACATTATTGATAACTCATTAAAAAGGAAAGAAACATGTATGTGGGGCTTTCCATGTAGAATTTCATTTTACCTCTTTTTTATTTGCTATGATTTAATTTTTAGTCTAGCTTGCTTTTTGGCTTTCTTTGTAGAGCAATTCTTTTTTTTTTTTTTTTAATTAATTTATTTATTTATTTATTTTTGCCTGTGTTGGGTCTTCGTTTCTGTGCGAGGGCTTTCTCGCGGGGGCCACTCTTCATCGCGGTGCGCAGGCCTCTCACTACCGTGGCCTCTCTTGTTGCGGAGCACAGGCTCCAGACGCACAGGCTCAGTAGTTGTGGCTCACGGGCCCAGTTGCTCCGTGGCATGTGGGATCTTCCCAGACCAGGGCTCGAACCCGTGTGCCCTGCATTAGCAGGCAGATTCTCAACCACTGCGCCACCAGGGAAGCCCTGAGCAATTCTTCTTTATGTTTGCCCCAAATAATTATTTTATAAAGAAAATCTGTAGCATACCATAATAATGCCATAGAGCTATGATCCTCTTGCCATTCACACTGAAAATTGTTTATGGCTCAACTATCTCCTTATACAGAGCCCTTTTTAAAATTCTACTCGATAATGCAAACATTCGAACTTAGTTCAATGGACTTATTTTTTAACTTTAAAGATAGTATACCTTATTCTTAGTCTTTCTAGTCCATGGCATTTCTTTCCTTTTTAAAAATTTTATTTCACAATATTCTTCTAAGTGATGGCAATTTTATATTCTAATTAGCTAAAACATCATCTGTTGAATGATCTGTTTTCATTCCTTTCTTTGAAAGATAAACATTCTTTCTCTTTTCAGAAAATTCTTACCAATAACCTGCTTTTATGATGTTGGCTTAATTTGTAATACACTGTAGTACTCTGTAGTGCACTGGACCAGGTGTCCTCCCCTTAACAGAAAATTTTAAGTAAGGAAAGAGCATATTGGGAGACAATTTTACTCTTTACCACTATTTACATTTTTCTTATAAGCTTTTTATTAAGAAGTATACTATCTTATTTTACACATTCTGTTTTTAGAGCCCTCTACTATTTAGATTAGGTAACCTCCTTAAATATATTTCATATAACACAAAAATTTTTATATTCCAAGATTTATCTAGTTTTACATAGAATACTTTCACATTCATCTCCTAAAATGGGAAACTCCAATATGCTTACATTTCATATTTTTTATTTTAAAAGAAACCTGAAAGTAATATGCTTATTCTGCCCCAAATCAATTTTTTCAACTGATTTCCCCATTTTTACCTGTCCTGTTGATATGTTTTTCAGCATCAAGTACCCAAGAATATGGAACCTGAAAAACTTACTTCTACTTCTTTATTTTCAAAAGGCATAACTGAATTTGTCAATATGGTGTTGACAAATCATTTTAGTTTCCTATCATTGGACTTAGCCTGACTGTAGATTACCAGTGTGTGTGTGTGTGTGTGTGTATATATACGTATATATATATATATATACACACACATACAACATTATATATGTACAATAATATATATTTCAAGTCAGAAGCAAACACTTTAGCACCTCAACCTCATTAAATAATTAATGTTTTCAATAACAGTAAAATCAGAGCTAATTATCCAATATCTCTGCACAGTGAATCCTGCATACTTATTGTGGGAATCAAGGTCATTGTTTGCATTTGCTTATTCCACAGGCACTAATGATTATTTTATACAGCATTCAGTTTCTGTCAGACTAGAAACAGGTTACAAGAAACAAAACACTGTTGGAAACACTTTTTCCAAGCATTGAAGTTCAGTTAAAATCATGTTTTTCTCTTCTTCTTTTTTATCAAATGGTGTATTTTATTATTGGGACTTTTAAAATAAATTTATTTATTTGTTTTTATTTTTGGTTGTGTTGGGTCTTCAATGCTGTGCGCGGGCTTTCTCTAGTTGCGGCGAGCGAGTGTTACTCTTTGTTGCGGTGCACGGACTTCTCATTGCGGTGGGTTCTCTTGTTGCGGAGCATGGGCTTTAGGCACGAGGGCTTCAGTAGTTGTGGCACGTGGGCTCAGTGGTTGTGGCGCACGGGCTTAGTTGCTCTGCGGCATATGGGATCTTCCTGGGCCAGGGATTGAACCCATGTCCCTTGCATTGGCAGGCAGATTCTTAACCACTGCACCACCAGGGAAGTCCATATTATTGTTGATATTAATAAGAAGAAATAACTTGACACTTACTGTGGCTGCAGGAATCAAGATGCTTCTTCCAATGTCCTCATTCTCCCAAGAGGCTGGGCCACTCAGATGACTTTCTTCATCATGTCTTGGGCCAAGGCTACATTTCTCTGCACAAGATTTACTTCTGATCGAAAATGGAAGTGCTTGGCTAGCTGTTCTTTCTTTTCAGTTGCTTCCTTGGAGGTGACATGGATTCCAGTGATGAAGCTGCCAGCCTTGTTTTCATATCTTCTGCTTGTGTCCAGGATCAGTTCCTTCAGTGAGCGCCGAACCTGCACGACCTCCAGCTCGCCCTCCTCCACCTCCGTAGGCTCCAGCTCGCCACAGTCCAAACCCGATTCCGCTTCAGGCAACGGGGTCCCCAAGGCCAGGGCCTCCGCCTTCACCCAAAATCATGTTTTTCAAAATCACAAGTCTGTTGTTACAGTTGAGCAGATACTACTATTGCACAGAATCAATTTAATGGACTTACAAAGCAATGCTAGTGACCAGTTTTCTTCAAGAACAAAAAATTGGTCTTAAAACGCAAGCAAACACCAGTGACTTCCTAACAGAATTAATAAAATGATTTTTGGCGTATCATTACAACTCTCATGTTTCAATTAATTCAAGTGTTGTTTTGTTGTTGTTGTTTTTACTGCAAACACAGGAGAAAAACAGTAACGTGCAAACATTGTGCTATTTTCACAAAAGAAAAAGCAGGGACTAGGTCTATACAAAATGACTTCTTATTATTGATTTTTGTAATAATGAGAAATTTTACAAGCCCTTATATTATAAAGTTTCAAAATAAAGTATTTCCCAGTGTCTTTGTCAGCTTTTAAAACATAAATTCTACACATTACTTTGCTTTGCCATAGATATTGTTATATAACTTATGTAAAATCTATTCTAATATTTAAAATAGATTAGGAAATTACTTTTAAATGTTTTTAATATTAAATTTAAAAATTATTTTATTAAGGCTTTATTTTTTAGAGCATTTTTAGATCACAGCAAAGTTGAAGGGAATGTCCAGAGATTACCCATATATTTCTGCCTCAACATGTGTAGCCTGCCTATTATCAACATCACTCACTGGAATTGTACATTTGTTACCAAGGATGAACCTACGGCATACATCATAATCACCCAGAGTCCGTATATAGTTTACCTTAGGATTCACTTTTGGTGTTGTTCATTGCATGTGTTTGGACAAATGTATAATGACATGTATCCATGTCATACAGAGTATAGTATTTTCACTGCCCCAGAAATCTTCTGTGTTCCACCTATTTATCCTTCCCATGCCCCAAAACCCTGGTAACCAGTGATCTTTTTATTGTTTCCATAGTTTTGCCTTTTCCAGAATGTCATGTAGTTGGAATCATACAGTATGTAGCCTCTTCAGATTGGCTTCTTCCACTTACTAATATGCAATTAAGATTCCTCCATGTCTTCTCATGGCTTCATAGCTCATTTTGTTTTAGCACAGAATAACATTTCATAGTGTGAATGTACTACTGTTTACTTATCCATTCACCCACTGAAGGCCATCGTGGTTGCTTCCAAGTTTTGGTAATTATGAATAAAACTGCCAGTAAACATCCAGGTGCCGGGTTTAACGTGGACATAAATTTTCAACAAACCATACATTTTAAGCCAACTTGACAAAATAATTTGTCACCAAAATAAATAATTATTTTATTATTAATTAGTTTGTATAATTGGCTTATTAGTGTTGTGTCAGGAAGGGCCAAGGGAAAATGTAGAAGGAAATGTAGAAATGATGAAATCATCATTCCTTACAGAATGTATGAAACTACTTGCTTATTTCAAAGAATAAGTAACATCCTAGAACTCATTTACCATTTATATGCGCTAGTCATCTCCTATTAACTGAATCTTATTTGTTCTCCTCTCTGTTTTCAAAGCCCCTAAAGGCACATTATACACAAGTATATGTTTAGGTGATTATCATGGTGATTCACAACAAAGAGAAGAAAAGCTTCTTCTAGAGATCATAATCCTAAATAACCCTGTAGTTTTCCTGGTTTTGTAAATAATCCCTAAAATTTGGCAGTTTAAAACAACACACGTGTTATCTTACTCTTTCTGAGGGTCCGAAATCCAGGTATAGCTTATCTGATTCTTCTGCTTAGTGTTTCACAAGGTTGCAGAGCATCAGCCAGGGCTGGGTTCTCATCCAGAGGCTGGATTAGGGAGCCCACAATTCCATGTCTGAATAAATATCCAAAGGGAATGAAAACAGGCTAATGAAGAGATCTATGTACTCCCATGTATATTGCAGCTTTAAGCTCTATTCACAATAACTAAGACATGGAAACAACCTAAGTGCCCATCAATGGATGAATACAGAAAGACAACGTAGTGTACATATACAATGGAATATTACTCAGCCATGAGAAAGAAGGAAATCTTGCCGTTTGTGACAACATGAAGGGGCCTTAAGGATATTATGCTAAGTGTGACGTCAGACAGAAATACAAATACTTACTGATATCATTTATATGTGGAATCTAAAAAGCCAAACTCATAAAAACAGAAAGTAAAATAGTGGTTACAAGGGGTTGGGTGGTAGGAGAGATGTTGTTTAAGGTTACAAACTTGAAAGGAGTAGTAAATAAGTCCTAGAGAACTAATGTTCAATATAGTAAATATAGACAACAATATTATGTTATAACCATCAAACTTGCTGAAAGACTAAATCTTAATTATTCCAACGACAAAAAAGAAATGATAATTATGTGATGTGTTGGAAGTGCTAAATATAGCTACAATGGCAATCATATTACAATATAAAAATGTACCAAATCAACATCTTGTGCACTTTAAATTTACACAATATTATATCTCAAATATATTTCAGTAGAGGCTGGACTAGGGAAGGATACACTTCCCTGCTCATGTGGTCATGAGCTTTATTCAGTTCCTTGTATCTAAAGTATTTCTGGCAGCTTCTTCTTAAAAGGCAGATATGAAAGAGACAATCTCTAGATTGAGTCTGATAGCAAGACAGAGTCTTACATAATATAATGTAATAATGGGAATGAAGTCTTGTACCCCTGTGATATTTCACATTTAGAAGCAAGCCATAGGCCCTGGTCACACTCAAGGAAATAACGATACAGGTGGGTGAACACCAGCAGGTGGGGATCATGGGAGCCCCCTCTTAAATTGCCTCCCATTCAGAGCCTAACTTAACCAAGCACTGGTAGAAAGTGAACAAAACGTACAGAGAGAAAGGCTGGCATTGAGGTTCCACCTTCTAGAATAACATATAGGCAGTTTCTTACTTTAAAAGTCTGAACTTTATTATTCATTGACATAGAATGGAAGAAAAGTCACATGATGAACAAAAGGCTATCTTTTGATGAACAATCATAAAAATGCAGGTTAAAAAAAAAAAGACAAATAAAATTTTGTTCAAATAGACCAAACTTCAAACACAAAATCAATCTCTCACATGTGTGGAAGACATCAAAAGGTAAAATTAAATATTATAAGTTATTCAGGGTTTTCATTACTAACTAGTCTTTAAACATACCCAACCAATTTAGCTTTCTTAATTCATATGCTATTTCCTTTTATTTTTTTTTAAAGTATGACATATGTATTATCCATGCAAGTAGATAAGAGAATAAATTTTAATAAAGAACCTGGACAATGGCAGAAAACATTTCAGAATAATAAATTTTAATAAAGAACTAGGACAATGGCACAAAATATTTCAGAATAATAAATTTTAAACAACCCCTTTCATAATTCTAAAGTTGTATTCCGGTAATGCCTTTCTTTAGGTTTCAAATAGAATTATTGCTTTTATCCATATAAACAAATTAAGTTTTCCATTTTTAATTCAAAGGTCACAGCATGTGTTATATCTAAATTCATTGCTGAATGAAAAATCCACCTGGCTAAGATCATCTGTTTCATCTCCTAACTTTATTAACTTAGAAATATTTTTAAATGATAAAATGTAAATCCCCTATTTAAAAAGAAACACACAAAGCTTGTTTTCTATTAACTGCCCTGTTCTATTGCTTCTAAAAAAGTAATATTTAAAAAAATAAAATAAGGAAATATTAGTTTGGAAAAAAAGACATTTAGATTATCCCATTCTTATAAACTCATGCAGATAATTAATAAAGATAACACACAGGAAATTTCTTGACTGGCCCAATTCTGTTTAAAAGGCTAGACTTGGCCTCCAGTACCTGGTTTCACTCATATAGCCTATTTAAGCTGTCCCTCACTACATTTTATCTTCTTTTCTACTTTTTCCTTCTTTTTCTCTTTCTTTTTTTCTTTCTTCTTTTTTATTCAAGGAGTCTTATTGCTCCCAACACAGACTGCTTAGATTTCTTTCAGTGCTTTTCTTAGTTTGTTTCTAATATCCTCTTACCACCTAATGTTGCTCTTTTACTAATCAACTCCAGGCTATGTCTTACATTGATCAGTGGTTTCGAAGATGTTACCACTTAACCAGAAAGGAAACCATAGTTCTGGGTAAACAATTTCCCATATAAAGGCAATGAGGGGAAGTTCAACATGAGAACTTGGTGGAAGGAAAAAGAATAATTCATGGGGAAGTTCACTGCTTAAGTCCTTAAGTAGTTGCTAAATCTATTTATCAATCTATTAAAAATATAAAATGTCACATTAACAGTTCTGATTATGTGCTCTTATGGATGCAATGAAAGGTAACAAATTGGGACCAATAATCCATGGTACAAAAAAAGAATAAATAATCCATTCTACAAAAGTGCTGGTTGAGTGACGTGATCGGCTTCAATCTGGCCAATAGTCAAATGGAGGGAAAATGGATATTTGATTAGTATTAAGAACACATCATATCGCAAGGCAAAACTTTAAAGAGGATGAACTGGTGAATATAACTTAGTAAAGGACAAATCAATTTCTTCTAACATTCTCGATAAAGCTAATTCTTGAGACTCATATGTTTGGAATGTTGGAGGGATGTAGTTCTGTCTTCAGACCAGAAGCAGAGTCCTCTGCTCCATACAGCAACGCAGTTGCAGAGATTCAATAAGATCTTAACTCTGGAGCTGCCAGGTGCAGGCCCAGACGATTATGTTCTTATTGACTTGCTTAAAGAAAAAGGAAAGTAAAAAAGTTTCCTCAAAGATGCACAGCATCTTTCAATGTCTATTAAAGAAAGTCTGATTCGTAGTGCCTGAGTCATTAGAATAGCAATCTCTTTCTCCCTTCAAAGGAGATAATAAGAGAGTGGAAAAAGAGGTATTTATCCTCCTCCCCATTGCTCCCCTGAGTTAGGAAGATGACAAAAGTTTAAGCAGCAATAACTCCTCCTTGGCCAGAGGCTGAACCATGAAGTAAAGGCAGAGAGTATTTCTTTCCCTAAAATAGACAACAGTATTTTCCACCATTCTGGTCCAAAGGAGGAAGAGCAATGCATCTTGGCATTACATTTTTAGACACAAATTATCTAAACTTGAAATTACATATTTAGAAGTAGATGACTCTAAAATAAAAGAAGTCTGGCACTTTAAGCTCTCTTTGCCTTTCAGCCTTTTTTATCAGACACAGCTCCCATCATTTCCCCATGTTAACATTACGTCACATTGCAAAAAAATAATTTGTATGTTGATGGCTTTCATGATATCCTTGTATGTACTCAGCATGTGTCGGTGGATACACGGTTTAGATAAACATTTGGAAATCCATATGTTGAATATTATGCATCTGTAAACTGTGTGTGTTTTGTTGTGCTATTTATGTATTTATTTATCTGTTCATTATTTTGCCTCATGGTGCTGGACATACAAGATTCTTACCTTTATTTTCACTTCTACCATGTGTTAGCTAAGATAAACTCAGTGACAGATCCCCTATTCCAACAGCTCTGAACTATACTAAAATTCAGTTTACTCAAATAGGTACTGCAAATTTTCTCCACAAATGCTTCCAATAAATTTATTGAGGTGACCCTTGATTATTACTCTAATCACTTTTATAAACCTAAACTTTGATGTAACATAGTTTATAACTGCTGTATCATTTATTTTCACTTTCAGCACATGGTTACACTTCTGATGAGAAATTTTACAAAGAATCCCAGAACACCAAAAAGAGTCTAAATACATGTTTTAAGTTACCTTAATTGTCAGTTTTAAGAACAAATGTACATTCCTTAAAGAAAATTGCATTTTAAGTTTTTTAAATTGTCATCAATACTTCAATTCATCTAAGAACATAAGAGAAAGTTTATGAGATACTTTTCTCTTAATATTTTTGACAAAGAAAGTTATTAAAAACATTTTGTGTGTGTATTCTTTCCCTCAGCGGGCAAATAAAAATGTGTTGATTACCCACATGTATACATTTTTTCATTGAGAAAAAAAAAAAAAAGTTCAGCACTTCAAAACTCATTAAATAGTTAACTCTTTTCAACAATAGTAAACTCAGAGTAATTACCAATATTTTGCTCAGTGAACCTTGTACCTTACTCTGGGAATCAAGGTCACTTGCTTATTCTACAGGAACTGATGATTATTTTTTATACAGGACTCAGCTTCTGCCCTCAGATTAGAACCCAATTACAAAAGACAATGAGAGAACCACTTTTACAATATATTGTGATTGTACCAACACACACCTAAGCACCCTGATAATTTAAAGGAAGGATTTAAAGTAATGGAATATTACTCAGCCATAAAAAGCAATGAAATTGAGTTATTTGTAGTGAGGTGGATGGACTTAAAGTCTGTCATACAGAGTGAAGTAAGTCAGAAAGAGAAAAACAAATACCGTATGCTAACACATATATATGAAATCTAAAAAAAAAACAAAAATGGTTCTGATGAACCTAGGGGCAGGGCAGGAATAAAGATGCAGACGTAGAGAATGCACTTGCGGACACAGGGAGGGGGAAGGGTAAGCTGGGAGGAAGTGAGAGAGTGGCATGGACATATATACACTACCAAATGTAAAATAGCTAGTGGGAAGCAGCCGCATAGCACAGGAAGATCAACTTGGTGCTTTGTGACCACCTAGAGGGGTGGGATAGGGAGGGTGGGAGGGAGACGCAAGAGGGAGGAGATATGGGGATATATGTTTATGTATAGCTGATTCACTTTGTTATAAAGCAGAAACTAACACACCATTGTAAAGCAATTATACTCCAATAAAGATGTTTAAAAAAAAAAAAAAAGACTTACTGTTGGCCAGACATTCCCGTGGCCTGGTGGGATCTAAATTTTGTCCCATGTATATACCATTCTGGCCCATTCTTAGAGGCAGGTGACCTCAGGACAAGTGTCGAGGCTACAGCTCATCAGGTGCTGTGACCCTTCAGTGAAAACAAACCTCCTGGGAGTGAGCGAGGCTCCTTAGAATCACTCCCAACTGACAGGTGGGGGGACTAAGAATCCAGGTGTCTACACGCAGCTGAGTGACTTAGGAAACCTTTCAGTCTTTCACAACAAGGTCCCTTGCTCTGGGAGACCCACCCATGGCGCCAACCTGCCCCCATCCTCCACCAGTTCAGCGGAAAGAAAGAAATGGCTTCAACCTCCAACAGGATTAAAGTACTCTCCAAGGCCTAGGATTTCGCTGCACCCAGCTCAGTGTTTCCAAGACTACCAAATTCAACCTGATGCTCCCCCCAAATCCATCCTCCAGGGATGACCCTGAGGCACCCAGGTTGTCCTAGTCCCAGCCTCCCTCTTGGGCCCGCTTCACAAAACAGCCTGCTTATCCTGGTTCCCATGTGGCTGCCGCCGTTACTCTGCAGTAACGTCTCACACTTAATGAGGGACGCTCAGAAGCACAATTCTAAGTAGTACTAATGCCAATATTTTTATTTAAGATCTATTCACTTAAAGTCAAAGTGACATCTTAATGCCACTCAGCAGAGCAATTTGCCCAGAATAAGAAAAGAACTTCAGTTTTGGAAAGACTTCCTGCTAGATTTCAGACCACATTTTTTTTTTTAATTAAAATACAAGGATTGTCTTCACAAACTCTTCCTGAATATTTCATGTGTTTTCTGCTTTATTTGCTGTACATATCTTCACAGTGTGCATATTATTCAAGTATTCCTAACAGATGGTCTCAAGTGCTACATATTATATAGCATTAAGTGAATAGCTTGGGAAAAAATGAGTCAAGGATTAAAATATTTTTTAGCTTATAAATCATGAAAGGTGTTCAATGAACAGTATATTAATAAAAGATCTTTAAATGTAAACATAAAAACACTAAATACTGCCATTGGATCAGTCAACTGTTTATGACAAATGACTTATTTCTTAAAAGAAGTTCTTGTCCTATACGGTCTCAGATTATAACCTAAATTAATCTGAGGTTGGCAATTAGTTTTCCTGTGAGCCCGGCCCACTGCTGCCTTCTCCACCCAGTTCCCCAGGCTTTCCCTGCCATTTCCCCCTCATTGATGCCTCCTTCATAACTAGGAAAGGAAACGAAATTCATAAGCCAATGTTGTTACTCTTTGTCTAACTTTAGCAAAATTTTGCTGAAAGAGGTTGAAAGCACAGGTTCAAGTTTAGGATTCAGAATCAGCTGTGATTTTAATGACCTGTGCTCTCGAGTTCCCTTTCTGCAAGAGGCTAATCTAATGTTTGGCACTGAAGTTTCCACTGAGGGTTTGAGGGATGATTGAAACAAACAAGAGAAAAAAAACCAACAACTTTTGCCCGTGTTCAGATTTCTCTGAATCCATGTTACACTGTTAATGTTCTAGCCATTTTTCCACCAAGGAATAAAAACCAATAAAATACAAAAATAAATAAATAAATAAAATAGTCTCCAGAAAAATGAATAGACAAAGAAATTACGCACAGAATTTCACGGCATAAGTAAACCTCTTGGAAGCCCATGCAACCATTCAACTACTGCTTCACTTGGAGTTTTTGGCATTTGGTCCAGGCAAAGCATCATTTCCTTTCTCAACACTTGAACTTCATTATATTCCTCTGTTAGATGACACACCTTTAACTAAGTCCTTTACTGATTATTTAATTTACTTGATTCTAGTCATAATAAATGACAATGTAGATAATTACCATACAAATTAACTATTTTAAAGTATTTTTCTAATGAACTTGAAACCATCTAAAAAGAATATATCAATAAGACATTTTGTCATGTCTCTATATGCTATATTCTTAAAGAGCTAGAGACAATAACCTCTACACAAAACTGGTAAATTTCTCTTTATTTCACAGATGCTACTTTTCACAAGGATGTATAACACTGTTTCTATCTCCTAAAAAGTACTACATAGTGCTAACTACTGGAGATGAGAAGATAACAGAATGAGATTTAAGTGTGTGTGTGTATGTGTGTGTGCAAGTGTGTGTGTTCCCTCAAGGAAGAATTTCAAGGAAGTGCAATATCAGAATCAAAATCTATGTTGGAGGTGGTTGAGCATAGTTTTGAAGCTGTACAAAATTGAAACATTGATATAGAAAACAAATTAGATGTACTCACTGAAGAAGAAAAGGTAGTGTAACAGAGAAAAACAAACCTGACTCCATATTGGATCTATTCCTTTAGCTCTGAACTTTGTGCTCTGTTGCCCATGTTTAGTCATGCTGGCTCTGCACCTTTGTTTCCTCAGTCAGTAAAAGAATGTTGCCTATAGCCTGAAATATACATAATAGCCCTTTCTCATAGCTCTGCCTCACAGGCTTGACTTTTAAAGCCACAATACTTTTCATTCATTTAGAGATAAAAAGTTGCAGAACAGAAAATAACATTTGTCTTGTTGAAGGTTCACAGGACCCTTGTGATTAGACCTACATGGACAGCTATAAGAACAAAGGATTATCACATTGCCTCCGGGGCCTGGCCAGCACCAAGAAGACTACAACAACTAGTCACAGCCCCTCCCCTTTTAGTATAAAAGAAGGCTGAATTCTAACTCAGATAAGTTGGTTCTTTGGGACACCAGACCTCCATCTTCTTGGTCTGCAGGCTTTCCAAATAAAGTTGCTATTCCTTGCCCCAGCACCTTTTCTCTCAATTTATTGGCCTGTCAAGTGGCAAGTAGTATGAGCTTAAACTCAGTAACAGTAGTACTCACTCAAAGAAGAAAAGGAAGAAGCCTGTCGTAAGAGACGATATATCACATGATTCCATTTTTATGACATGCTCAGAAAGGTGAATCTATAGAAACAGTAAGCTTGTGGTTTCCTGGGGCCAGGAGTTTGGACAATGAGGGTTAACAGTAAATGGATTCTCAATGGGGTAATGAAAATCTTCTAAAACTAATTTATGGTAATGATTACAGAACTTCATATGTTTATTAAGTGTCATTGAATTGTATACATGAAATGGGTGAGTCGTATGAAATGTAAAATATGTCTTGAAAGACTTACAAAAAAGGAGAAAAAGAAATTGATAAGCAAATGAAAGTAACACAAATATGAAGGAAAGAGAATGTTGATCTTATGTTCAGATATCTTTTATCCCATTTTTTCAAAAGGTCTAAAAGATAATAAACAATAACTAATAAAGTAATAAAAGAAGAAAACTAAGTTGAAAGTACACTTGTGAATGCACTGAATAAATGTACATGTTTGAATAAAAGGAAAAGAAAAAAAGTCTGTTGATGTGCAGACAGAAAATAAAAGTTAAATTTTGTGCTCAGAAAACAAGACAGGACCAAAACTGGGCTAATTCTTTACCTCCAGTGTTAAAAAGAAAATGAGTTTGTGTTTTCAGAATTTTGAAAGAATAATTTATTATTCAGAAATAATATACCTAATAATTTTCCATATGTGAAAGCATTATTTCCTTTACATATACAAAGCTTCAGAAAATATACTACCAAGATATTTTTTTTAGAAATACTATATTTATTATTGTTCACCAAAAAAATAAAATAAAATAAAATTCATAATGGAAGTTATTTGTAAAACAATTTTCAAGTTTTCTGCTAACTATTTTAAAACCAGACCTCAAGAGTTGATTTTTTAG
This sequence comes from Eschrichtius robustus, assembly GCF_028021215.1. Taxonomy (NCBI): domain Eukaryota; kingdom Metazoa; phylum Chordata; class Mammalia; order Artiodactyla; family Eschrichtiidae; genus Eschrichtius; species Eschrichtius robustus. The sequence goes on from NC_090827.1 coordinate 74,049,744, forward strand.
ATAGCTTCTGTCACACAAAGATGCAGTTTTATTCTCTACTGCTTCCCTTAACTCTTTTTATGTAGTCATGTCTTTTTAGTTTTTAGGAAATTATTTCTTGTACCAGACCTGTCACCCCATTGCTTAATTAAATATTTTGCTATGTTTCATTAACACTTGGAAGAATAATGATTACCATCCTTTTCCAAAGTATGAAAACCAAAGTATGTTTATGCTAGAAGAATCACTAAACAAAACAACTCTTAATCTCCCTTAGCATAAATATCAATATATTGCATTGAGATGACTTTTTTCTTTTTTTTTTCACCTATTTCCTCCTTAAGTTCCAAGTTGCAGATGATGCAATATTATATATTTGTATAATGAAAAGTCTTTAGAAATAAAAATTATAAAAAGGATTTTTAAGAAAATTAGAATATGAACATAAAACCACACAACTCAGATGGGACTCAAGCCCACGTGCCAGGACTCAAACCCAGCCAAAACCCAGATTGGGACTTGACCCATGGGCTGGGACTCAAACCCAGCCAGAATTCAGATTGGGACTTGAACCCACAGTCTTTTAATTGAGATCATACACCTGGCCTCAGGACTTAATGTAGCTCAGTTTCTTTATGTCTCATCACAGAAAGAATTCAGTGAGAGACAAAATGATAAGTAAGAAGTGGATTTATTTAGAGAGATACACATTCCATAGACAGAATGTGGTCCATCTCAAAAGGTGAGAATGGCCTTGGGAGAAACACACTCCACAGACAGAGTGTGGGCCATCTCAGATGGCGAGAGGCCCTGAAATATGGCGTGGTCAGTTTTTATGGGCTGGGTAATTTCATAGGCTAATGAGTGGGAGGATTGTTGCAACTATTTTGGGGTTGGGGGGGAAGGGCAGGGATTTCCAGGAATTAGGCCACCACCCACTTTTTGGCCTTTTATGGTTAGCCTCTGAACTGCCATGCAGCCTGTGGGTGTGTTATTTAGTATGCTAATGGATAACAATGAGCATATAATGAGGCTCAAGGTCTACTGGAAGTCGAATCTTCTGCCATCTTGGACCTAGTTGGTTCTAACCAGTTTTTGTCATGTCCTATGGCTATGTCATTCTTTTAAAGGTTGTGCCCTGCCCCCTTCCCTCCTGTTTCAAACACACTAATAAAGTGAATGGGAGACAGGTAGAAAAAAACCCACAGTTAGTGAAAAAGTATCAGGCACAATTATTTTCTTCTAATTTTTCCTTTCTAAATCTTTTGATCTGGCCTTCAACTAAGTGATAATTTCCTGTTTGGATAAATAGCTCCAGTAAAAATAATAAGCAGAACTAAACTTATAATGATATCATTGTGGATGACTAGACACATATTATTATCATTAACTCACACTTAAATATACACATATACACATTGTTCCCCAATCTCTCCTATGAAACCTCTTAAAAATAGATTTTATGTGTTTTCACTCTAGCAAGTGTAGCTATCTAGGTGATGACAGAAAGCATGTCTTAGACTGACATTATCGATTTAGCTCTTTCCTCTTTCTTTTTACTTTTTTTTTTGCCTGACCTAACAGCTGGATTAGAGGAGTCTGACTGGCATCCCAGGGAGAATGGAATCTTCTGAGCATCACAGGTATATGGGTCAGGTTCCCAGGGGAGAAAAGACTAGCGCTCATAACACAGTTAAAAACATTCTACACAGAGAGTACTGTTAGGAAACCTATTAAATCTTGACAGCGTGGCTGCTGTGCCAAGGTGATTCATATTTGTGTACTCAGAAGACTTTCTTCTTAAGTAAACCAGGGAAGTTCTGATTCTCTCTCTCCAATGACTAGACAGTGCAAGGCTGAAATCTCCCAGCATCTCCAATAGAGTAAAAGCTACATCTGCTAAGCTAGTGCAAGTAATGCTACAAAAGCAAAGAGATCTCTAAAACCAAAGGAAATAAAGACCACACAAAGTTTCTAGGATTATGAAGTAGTCAAACACATACAGTACAATACTTTTAAATAAAAATGGAGCATAAATTTCTAATTAATAAACACAGTTAAAGCTCATTTTGGAAGTTATTAGCTACTAGAAGCAAGGTCTTTTTTTGTTAAAAATGCTAAATTAACATGTGCTAGTAAGCATGATGTAAGAAAGAAAATAATTTTCTCATTTTATTGACAAGTTATGTTTTTTATTTTATAATTAAGAATATTTTATAACATAATTCAGATAATAAAAGTTCTCTAATTTTCAGTTGGGAAGGAATGGCTAGCAGAAATAACTCATAAAACAGGGCAGAAAAAATACATACAGCTAGGTGATTTTATTTTAGATTCACTTGTTTAAAAAATGAAGAAAAAGTTAATTAAGATACAATTTTGTTGGCAGGGTACAATGCCAAAGTACTGGAATAAAAAACTTGTTTGATTTCAAGTTTTTTCATTTGGATCCTGGAAACAGCTTTTTTTCTTCCTGTTTTTGTTAAATGAGGCTACATAGCCATTGCCTATTGTTATTCATAAAGGAAAATATCAGGAATAATTATATTCTATCATAAGGTTAAATTATGCTGCTGTTGATGTTTTCGCCTACTGGCTCATGAATTTAAATGATACATTATCCTCCATTACAAAAGACATGAAACAAGAATTGTTCATGAAGGAGAATTTATTAAATGTTTATTAGAAAAGTCATGCCAGAGAAGACTTTTTAATGAAAATTATTGTGAAAGAGATCATTTTTATTGTCCTCTTCATTGTAAACAACGAAGGAAAGATTGCCTAATCTGAAAGACACCTGTCCAAAAACAACCTTTCTGTTAAACAAGTAGCCATTCCCCAGAAGGCAGAGGAACTTGTTTGTCGAAATCCAGGAACTACATCGTGTACAATACTGATATAAAAATTACCGCTAAATACTGTTGTTCCTCCTGTCAGCAAATATCTACTCAATACCCACTACATGAAACACCCTTAGCTTACAGCTTGGGAAGGACAGAGTCAGTTGTTCCAAACTCTTCTTTGATCTGAAGGAGTTAATGGCTACACTTAACTAAAAACAATAATTTATAATCCATTATAGTATTCTTTCCACTTTTTCTTGCCCCTAAATTGACTGGAAAGGCCACAAGAGAACTTGTATTGAGTCTTGCCACAATACTGTTTCTGTTTCTTTTAAATGGCTGTCTTCTCCCACGTTCCATAATGGACAGAATGGCCTTCATCTACATATTAAAAAGTGGGCATATTGCCAGTTTAGGAAAGCTCTCTGGGAACTTTTACTCCATTACTGTGGGACTTTGGAAACAGTGCCTAGCTACAGCAGAATGCATAAGTGTCTTTCCAAGGAAAGAAGAATCAATAAAGACTACAAAAACAGAAAAAGGCAAAGTACTGTAGGATCTTAAATGAAAATTGATTTCCACCATTGACCATGAAGCAAGCTCATCAGTAACACAGCATTTAGAGGGAATCTAATTGTTTCTTCTTATGGTAGGGTTTGAACTTGGAAGGCAAGTATAAGAGGGAAATCAATCCTCTGTTATCACAAGCAGCTTAGTCACAGCATACTGATTCGAGAATATACAATTGTTGAAGAGGCCTTTGTAACCACTCAGAGGATTGCCTCAGAAATCCAAGCTGCATTCCTCAGGAACATCTAGGTTCAGTTTTTAATTCTTTCTTTTTTCATGTACATACCTAATCACTAGAGACACCCGTAATTCTTTTCAGTCACATAGTAAACTAAATGAAACACAAAAGAAAATGGACTAGTGAAAATTAACTAGTAAAACCATCCAAATTGTGGGCCATATTGATGATTCATCTCTGTATGTAAGGGACAACATGTTTTTTTATTTACTTATCACTTGAGAATTATAAGGTTGCAGAACTGACCATGATACACAAATCCCTGGTTTCACAAAGCTTAAATCGTATTTTACATATGAGTGAGAGAGGAGGTAGATAAATAAGGAAGCAAAAAAATGAATGAAGAAAATAATTTCCAATAGAGATAAGTGGTAAGACCTGACCCTGAAGGAGAGTATCCCAGGCAAAGGGAATAGCAAAAAGTGGAAGTATGATTTCCATGTCATGGACCAAAAGAAGAAAGTCTAGTGTGGTTGATCTGAATAAGCTAGAATAGTATTACAAATTGACATGGGAGGGGTATGCAGGAGCCTAATCATGTATGACCATGGAGACCATGGTAAGCAGCTTAGGTCTCACTGAAAGCAAGTTTGGAAACTTTGGAAGGTTTGGGGGGATAAAAGGGAGATACTATTTAATTTACACTGTTTAAAAATTCATGATGGCTGATACATGAGGAATAAGGTAAAGGAGCATCAGTAATCAGGCCTTTACACTAGTCCAGGGGAGGAATGACTGTGTCTTTGACTATGGTGATAAAAGCTTTTGTTAAAAGTCTCTTGTGTTTTCGCTAAAAGCTTTTTTAAATTTAGCTATCTTTGGCTGGGGCAGTTGCATAGAAAATCACTCAGTGTGGGTTAGTGAGAAGAAAAGTAGAGAGGGCTGTAAATACATCCTCAAAGAGAAATAAGCCACTGCAGCAAACACCCAAAATAAGTCATCGAGCCTTCCAAAAAATCTTGTAATCCATCTGGTGTGTATCAAATACTATGTCGTTATAAATTCAAGTTCTTTTAATTACATAAGACCTACTGTCAAGACTACCTGTTTTCCCTTTCAACCTCCTTCCCTCATCCTTCATTCAGGCATGGTTCATTTGTATTTCGATCTTATTGGTAATAGTTTACAGCTATCATTATCATAGCCTCTTTCTGCACAGTAGAAATAGCATTGACTTAAAAGCAGATGGACTCCAGTCCTGATACTTATTGACTGTCATGAATTTAGGAAGTTCTTAACCTTTCCAGATCCTGGTGTCCTAATCTCTAAAGTTAGGAGAATAGACCTATCCCATGTTCTAAGTGCTTTAGATATTTAAATTTAATCCGCAAAATAATTCTATGAATTAGGTTTTATTACTGTTGTTGTTTTCACTCCCCTTTAATGGGTAAGAAAATTGAGCTATACAGATAAGGTAAACAGCTCAGTCAAGGTCAATAGCTAGTAAGTTGCAGAGCCTAAGTATGAACAGTTTTCCTGATTATAGAAACCACATTCTTAAACACTACATTACATCTTTAATGGACTAACATACTTAATAAAAATTTGTTACTCTTGCATTTTTTTCTGCACTTCCTCTCTCATTTCAACTTGTAGTAATTGTAAGTTCAGTAATAATTATGTCTATCAGAATTATTCAGTCTTTCACTACCTTTGCCTAAATTGGTATCTTTCCCTCCTAATTTGTCATCTTTCCCAGAAGTCCTGAATCAGCTGCCACCCATTATAAAGAAATAAATGTTTATTTCATTTCTCTCTCTACAACTTCCACAGTCATATAACCGAGCTTGTAATGTTAATGGGATTCCAAATTTCTTGGATGATGCTTCCAAAAGAAAATAATATGTGTAATGTATTTACAGGATTCAGGGAAAATGATAGAATTTTCTGAATTTGATAAAGCAATTGATGTATAGTTATGACTTTCTGAAGTCTCACTTTCAAGTTATAGTAAATAATTTTGATAAAAGGAGACGAGAAAATGTCAAGAATCGCAAAATAATCTGAACAACCACACACCTCAAAAGTTAAGGAAAGTCACTTTCTGTACACTTAATGGTGTTTTACTAGTGACAAACAGGCTAATGAATAACTGAAGTGGACATCAGAAACAAATAGGAGATGGAGCATTGGGATTGAAAAGTACTGGGGATAGCATTGAAGATTTGTTTTCAGTTTCAAAAGTAGTAACGAAATCTTCATACAGACCTCATATTTGGTAACATATAACATGTATGTATGTGAATAAATATCTTTTTTGCGTCTCCTGGGTCCAAGAAAACACCATGATTTGATTAAACATTTTTCATATGTATTTTTCATTTTATTTTGCTTTTACAATAGCCTAGAGAAGCAGGTAATAGTGGGCGGGAGGGGGTTTGTATCATTTGTAGTGATAGTAATAACAGCAGAACTATTTTGTAGAAGTAGAAATTGAGAAAGAAAATTGCCTCAAGTTCTACAGCTAATAAGGGGTAGAACTGGATCATAAACTCCCTTACACTCCAAATCTCTGGATTTTCCACTATAAAAAGGTTTTGAACCTAAATTCAATTTTCATTAGCGTATGTAACTATTTCAGAAGGACATTTATATATCTGAAATGTATGTTCGTAGTTTGGGTTATATATAATATGTACATTCTATTTTGGAAACAGAAATGTTTTAAATAGAATGTTGTGCTTTAAATACCTAAGTGGGTTAAAAGTTACTGAGAATAATAAACTTAAAAAGGAAATATAGTGAAATAAAATCCCTTTAATGTGTTTAATCCCAATTATCTTTAATTGATTGCATGATATTAAATATTATCCTTATTTTTTTTGAGTAAGGAAACAGATTTATTGAGTCCATGGAAGAGCTCTCAACAAAGTTAACAAAATCCATTAGTTACTCTAGTTTTATCTCATCCACTGTTAACATAAATATTCCTATAAAATGAAAATTGTGTTAATCTCCAAGTGTGTGCACTATTTTGCATTGTATATATATAATATATATTATGTATAGAAGATATATTATATATATAATCCTGATAAAGGTTCAAAAATTTACCAAAAATTTATCACTCAAACAAGAATGGAACTAAGAACATTTATTGAATAACCACAATGTCAAAGAAGTGCTAATTGTTTTCACCTGTGTTATCTCATTTGATCCTGACAAATCCCCTTCAAGTTATGATTGAAACAATTTGCCAGAGGAGTAAACTGTAATTGAGGAAGATTAAATAACTTGTTCAAGTCATGCCACTAGTAACCTTCAGTTTATATTTGGTCATACTAGTATTTTTTTGAGACCAGTAGCTGAAAAGTGGTTTTATTTTTTTAAAGAAATGAAAAGATAAAGTAAAAAATTCATTAACACCAACCACATATTCATTAACACGAATGGTTGAATATTTATTTCTCAGGGGAATTCACTGCTACCATGGAGGCAACTCATATAACTACCAAATAGTAACAACAAGGCAATGACTTTTGGGCTCAACAAGCCTAATCTTAATAATTCTTTGACATTCTGAAGAGGCAACAGATCCACATCTCATTACTTTGTCACCTTGTTCCATTCTGTGTTCTTGTGATACTAACTTGGCACTATTTCTTCATTTTCTATCAGGCTGTAGTGGTATATATTACAAGCTTTTACTACATTTCCATTTTAAGTACTTACAACTTCTCAAGATAAATACTTGAGCACTGCAGAAATAAGAATTGCTTGTTAGCACAATCTTGGAATACTCTTGAACTATTATAAATCAGATATTCAGTGTTTCTGAATCTATCATTTATAGTAGAATTCAATATAATAGAAATAACAAAGAACACTTTCACCATTGATAACAATCCTAATCCTTGTAAAATTAATGAAAGGTACATATTCACTTCAGGTAACAGAGCTAAGCAGACAAAAAATTCAAACTTTTATAAGTAAAGTTTTAGAAAGTTCATTACAATTACAGAAGTGTTCCAGGGACAAGAAGGTCATCTAGATTTTTGAACATTTATTATTTTAACAATAAGTCACCAAAAGTAACTGGTCCAAGTAAAAAAGCCTTAAACCACAGTTTCTACAGAGCACTGAATTAGAAATAAAGGAGAGGAAATTCTGTATCTAAAATATGATTTTTAAATCTTAAACAATTTTATACAACTTAGTAATATCTTCCCCAATGCAATTTACATTATGAAGTTACCTTTATTTGGGCATTATGATCCCTATTATATTGACCAAAGTTCCAGTAAATTTGACTATAAAGCAAAATTTTAAGTGATTTTCATATAACTCCCATTTGCAATTGGATTTGACTTCGGTATTAAAAAATCTTTTGGCAATTAAAAACTTTAATAGCTAAGTTCTTGTTATATCGCTAACAGGTTATAATCAGTTGATTTAAACACTTGTAACAATGAACCCCATATCTTGGGATATGCAGTGTGGACTTACATCACAAATAGTACTCGTGACTAATACCGGTCATCATAGGAGCATTTGTTTCTGATTCTAAAGATGGCAAAGTCCAGGGAGGAAAATATGGATCTATATCAGGCAATCTACCATCAAAATGAAGAAAAAATTGTAGCCAATTTCTGCATTTTAGAAGCACAAGGTTTTTTGCTCCAAATCACACTAATGATGTTTTTGGTCTCTGGGATCTAAATGTCAGATTCTTTGAAAAAAGAAGTAATATAGAAACATGCAAATCTATAGCTGGCAAATCAGCAGGAAAACCACAGCTTTCCAGGATCTGTAATAAATGTGAGTCTGGGATGAAATTGTAGTATTTAAAATGTCTAATGTGGAAGATGCTTTGTTAAAGCCAGCGATTCTGATTATACGGCAAATAGGGTATGTAGTTTCAACATAATTTTAAAGTGATCCACCTATGATAAAACAGGACCATAGGCAGAAACTAGAGATATAAGATTCTATCCTTGGAACTAGCCAGAACCAAAACAGAAGCAACATCTATAGTTAAGCACAATTAAAGAAAAATTTGGTCAGTGTCATGATCCCTGCTTCTGAGAGCTGCCATGCCCTCTGCCAGAATCCCAAGAATGGGCAGTGCAGCCAAATATATATTCTTTGACTAGAATATCACCCCCAAATCCCTATTTATTCTCCTTAACTGGTGATGTGCGTTAAAGAATGCAAGCCAAGTGCCATTGTTAAACTGGGTCCACCTTGATTTCCACATGATGTTCTACGCAAATCTTGCCTTTAAACCGGAGACGTCTCTAAGACCCAAACAGAGAAATCAGAGTATTTCCTCACACCTGAAATGGAGCCATTAATAATACCTTAACCCCTACTGAGGTTATTTCTTTTGTGTCCTTGAGAACTTCATTTTGCCTTTTACTCACAGGAGAACTCTCTTTAACAAGTGCCTTGAATGGTACATGTTGAGAAGGGAAAAATCTATTAACTCTTCTCAGGGCAGAGTTTCTTAATCTGAAGGTGAGCTTCAAGCAAGCTACATCGCACTGAAACTATATACAAAATATTCTGGTTTTATAGATATGTGCTTTTACTTCTGGGAATCAAATTTAAAGAGTTTGTCACTCTGAAAAGATTAAAAGCTTCTGGCTTAGAGGTCAATTGCCATATAAGGTAAGAAATAAATTTCTAGATGGAGACTGTAGTTATATAGAGAAACAATATTTGAAATACATTTAGGTTTTTTATTTTCATTTAACTTATTCCCGTCAAAATGTTCTCTCACACAGTATTTTACAGAATAGTAATATGTACATTGCAAAATTATGTGAGCCTCTATTAAAAAGTTCTACCATGAAATTGTGGAGATCCCACTTTTACCACAGACACACACACATACACATGTACACTTTTTTCCCTTAGTTTATTTATTGGGTTGTCTAATTCTGCTATTGTTCTAAACTGAATTCTGTGTCAACTCTTAGTAACATGGTAACTGAGTAACTCCAGGGCCATTGAAGAGGTGGGAAGTCATAGTGTTATTCAGGTCTGGCCAGGCTGGGACACGGGACTCAATCTACTAAGTTGCTGAGAATCTTATCTAGTCTTTTGAGAGAGGAATGCCTGGCTGCATATGCCGAAAAACTTATGTTCTTACGTCCTTTTTCTGGCAAAATTAGACAACAAAACTTACTCTAGTCCTTCTGAAAACATTGTTTTGGGACTCCATAAAGTTCTGAACCTGAATAAAAAAAATTCAGATGCTGAACGATGTTACATACAATTCTTTCCAAGAGAAATATACATGATCTAGACAGTGGTCCAGAGGCTGGTTTCAGAGTCTATGGCAGCTATACATATTATAAATATATACATAATTTGGGGATAATATAAATTTTGACTTAGCACAGTGATGAGGAGGTACAGTGAAAATGAGATGTCATAAGGTCTTTGGCTCAGACTGATGATGAGGCACCAACTTGGAGACCCCTGAATCAACCTTATAATAAAGCAGTCACTGTGGCTCATCACTGAGGAAAAGAACCAAAAACAAGACATGAGTGCCAGGATAAGAATTCTAAAGGATGAGAAAAGCACCAAGAAGCAGAATGTGAGATAGATTAAAATGTGGATCTCAGGCAACGAGGTGTAGTTGATACCAGGATGTCTGTGGCTTATCCTATGCTGTGTCCCGACCAGTAATAGGCTCACAGGAATAAAGGTACTGGGCTGAGTCAGGTATTATCAATGTTCAATAAATTCAGATGACTATATCACATATTGTCGATAGTATCACCATATATCGTGAATAGCCTCCAGCAGGTTGTTCAAAGTATGTGCTTTATCTCATTCAAGAATTCTGTGAGCCCCAAATTCTCTGTGTCAATTTTAACATAATGAACCTCTATCCACACATTTAGGAAGTTATATATTCCAGTGGATCTTAATTTTTTTAATATAATAACCCATGTAAAAGCAAGCATTCAGGAATAAAGATGCTTATATATGATGACTCTTTTCCCCGTGACACCTGAGATTAATCTACTTATTAAGAACAGTTAATGAGGGCTTCCCTGGTGGCGCAGTGGTTGAGAATCTGCCTGCCAATGCAGGGCACACGGGTTCGAGCCCTGGTCTGGGAAGATCCCACATGCCACGGAGCAGCGGGGCACGTGAGCCACAATTACTGAGCCTGCGCGTCTGGAGCCTGTGCTCCGCAACAAGAGAAGTCGCGACAGTGAGAGGCCCGCGCAACGCGATGAAGAGTGGCCCCCGCTCGCCACAACTAGAGAAAGCCCTCGCACAGAAACGAAGACCCAACACAGCAATCAATCAATCAATAAATCAACCAATAAATAAGAACGTGAATTTCTTAAAAAAAAAAAAAAAGAACAGTTAATGAACAAATATTTGGCAAACATGAATTAATTCACGTTCAGTTCTGCATCATCTCAAAGTCTAATACTTGAGCCAAGCCTATACTAAACATTCAAAGTAATAATATGTTTTTTAAAGCTATTTCAGAGTCATGAGGAAATATATACTGAGTGCCTGAGAGGTAAACTGTGCTATATATCATATCCTAAATATGCCAAGCCTGAGTGATTTTAATTTGTTCACTTAGTAAGCTCTTCGGAATTTCAACCTGGTGATTGAGAATATACATTTTATTAGTGTGATTAAATATGACGCTTTCACCTATTGCAGCTTCAGCCAGTCCTAGCTTCATGACTCATACGTAAGAAATGGAATAATTGAAAATACATATAATGTGCCCTGAACAATTTTTTCTGTATCTCATTGAAATTCTGTCACAATTTATCATTATTTAAATACCATATTGTAGTGGTAGTCTATGAGATGTCTTCAAAGAAAAATAAAAATGGGCTTAACAGCATGTATTCATCTTTCGGGAACTCCATATTTCTTTGATTCAAGAAAGAAATACATAAATTTATGGAATGGACTAATAATTCCATAATTTAAATCATTGGTTACATCATGTGGAAATAAAGTCTAAAGTTATTAAGCTGCTCACAAATCATAGGTATATATTTTACATGGTCTGTCAATATGTTGGTAGGAAAATCTTTACATGGGGAGGAACTGAAGAAGCAGAAATTAAAAGAAGGCCAAACATTGTTTGCTACTCTGCAAGTACCTTTGAAATTATGAAAGACATATTGCTTTAAATCTCACTTTAAAAAAGCAGTTATCCACATCTAACCCACATTCTGAAAGCTTCACAATTTCTCAGAATAATCTGGATTCTAGTGCTGTACGGTGCACATCTTTCATTGACAAAATAAACTTCTGAATAGCAAAATCTGATTTTATTCATTAGTTAAATTTTCTAGCACTAATTATTCAAAAAATATTTAGTAGTAGAAAAAGAATAATTTATTTCTGTTACAGCAAGTGAGATTATCTTACACGTAATACATTTTTAAACTATTGAAAGAATTATTTAAATTCAGAATTGTTTTTTTAACATCTTTATTGGAGTATAATTGCTTTGCAAAGGTGTGTTAGTTTCTGCTGTATAACAAAGTGAATCAGCTATATATATACATACATCCCCATATCTCCTCCCTCTTGTGTCTCCCTCCCACCCTCCCTATCCCACCCCTCTAGGTGGACACAAAGCACCGAGCTGATCTCCCTGTGCTATGCAGCTGCTTCCCACTAGCTATCTATTTTACATTTGGTTGTGTATATATGTCCGTGCCACTCTCTCACTTCGTCCCAGCTTAACCTTCCCTCTCCCCATGTCATCAAGTCCATTCTCTATGTCTGCGCCTTTATTCCTGTCCTACTCCTAGGTTCCTCAGAACCATTTTTTAATTTTTTTTTTTAGATTCCATATATATATGTGTTTGTTAGATATTCCATATATATGTGTTAGGTATTTGTTTTTCTCTTTCTGAATTCCTTCACTCTGTATGACAGTCTCTAGGTCCATCCACCATGCTACAAATAACTCAATTTCGTTTTTTTTAAGGCTGAGTAATATTCCATTGTTTATATGTACCACAACTTCTTTATCCATTCGTCTGTCGATGGGCATTTAACATGCTTCCATGACCTGGCTATTGTAAATAGTGCTACAATGAACATTGGGGTGCATGTGTCTTTTGAATTACGGTTTCCTCTGGTTATATGCCCAGTAGTGGGATTGCTGGGTCATATGGTAGTTCTATTTTTAGTTTTTTAAGGAACCTCCATATTGTTCTCCATAGTGGCTGTATCAATTTACATTCCCACCAACAGTGCAAGAGGGTTCCCTTTTCTCCACACCCTCTCCAGCATTTGTTGTTGGTAGATTTTTTGATGGTGGCCATTCTGACTGCTGTGAGGTGATACCTCATTGTAGTTTTCCTTTGCATTTCTCTAGTCATTAGTGATGTTGAGCATCCTTTCATGTGTACATTGGCAATCTGTATATCATCTTTGGAAAAATGTCTGTTTAGGTCTTCTGCCCATTTTTGGATTGGGTTGTTTGTTTTTTTGGTATTGAGCTGCATGAGCTGCTTGTATATTTTAGAGATTAATCCTTTGTCAGTTGCCTATTTTGCAAATATTTTCTCCCATTCTGAGGGTTGCCTTTTCATCTTGTTAATGGTTACCTTTGCTGTGCAAAAGCTTTTAAGTTTCATTAGATCAAATTAGTTTATTTTTGTTTTTATTTCCCTTTCTCTAGGAGGTGGGTCAAAAAGGATCTTGCTGTGATTTATGTCATGGAGTGTTCTGCCTATGTTTTCCTCTAAGAGTTTTATAGTGTCTGCCCTTACATTTAGGGCTTTAACCCATTTTGAGTTTATCTTTGTGTATGGTGTTAGGGAGTGTTCTGATTTCATTCTTTTACATGTAGCTGTCCAGTTTTCCCAGCACGACTTAGTGAAGAGGCTGTCTTTTCTCCATTGCATATTCTTGCATCCTTTATCAACAATAAGGTGACCATACGTGCGTGGGTTTGTCTCTGGGCTTTCTATCCTGTTCCATTGACCTATATTTCTGTTTTTGTGCCAGTACCATACTGGCTTGATTACTGTAGCTTTGTAGTATAGTCTGTAGTCTGGGATCCTGATTCCTCCAGCTCCGTTTTTCTTTCTCAAGATTGCTTTGGCTATTCGGGGTCTTTTGTGTTTTCATACAAATTGTGAACGTTTTTTGTTCTAGTTCTGTGGAAAATGCCATTGGTCGTTTGATAGGGATTGCATTGAATCTGTAGATTGATTTGGGTAGTATAGTCCTTTTCACAAAGGTGATTCTTCCAATCCAAGAACATGGTATATCTCTCCATCTGTTTGTATCATCTTTAATTTCTTTCATCAGTGTCTTATAGTTTTCTGCATACAGGTCTTTTGTCTCCTTAGGTAGGTTTATTCCTAGGTATTTTATTCTTTTTGTTGCAATGCTAAATGGGAGTGTTTCCTTAATTTCTCTTTCAGATTTTCATCATTTTTCATACATTTCAGTGTATAGGAATGCAAGAGATTTCTGTGCATTAATTTTGTATCCTGCTACTTTACCAAATTCATTGGTTAGCTCTAGTAGTTTTGGGGTAGCATCTTTAGGATTCTCTATGTATAGTATCATGTCATCTGCAAAGAGTGACAGTTTTACTTCTTCTTTTCTGATTTGGATTCCTTTTATTTCTTTGTCTTCTCTGATTGATGTGGCTAAAACTTCCAAAACTATGTTTAATAATAGTGGTGAGAGTGGGCAACCTTGTCTTTTCCCGATCTTAGTTTAAAAGCTTTCAGTTTTTCACCATTGAGAAAGATGTTGCCTGTGGGTTTGTCATCTATGGCCTTTATTAGGTTGAGGTAAGTTCCCTCTATGCCTACTTTCTGGAGGGTTTTTATCATAAAAGGGTGTTGAAATTTGTCAAAAGCTTTTTCTGCATCTATTGAGATGATCATATGGTTTTTCTCCTTCAGTTTGTTAATACGGTGTAACACATTGATTGATTTGCATATATTGAAGAACCCTTGCATTCCTGGGATAAACGCCACTTGATCATGGTGTATGATCCTTTTAATGTGCTGTTGGATTCTGTTTGCAAGTATAATGTTGAGGATTTTTCCGTCTACATTCATCAATAATATTGGCATGTAGTTTTCTTTTTTGGGGGGCATCTTTGTCTGGCTTTGGTATCAGGGTGATTGTGGCCTCATAGAATGAGTTTCAGAGTGTTTCTCCCTGTGTTATATTTTGGAAGAGTTTGAGAAGGATAGGTGTTAGCTGTTCTCTAAAGGTTTGATAGAATTCGCCTGTGAAGCCGTCTGGTCCTGGGCTTTTGTTTGCTGGAAGATTTTTAATCACAGTCTCAATTTCCATGCTTGTGATTGGTTTGTTTATATTTTCTATTTCTTCCTGGTTCAGTCTTAGAAGGTTGTGCTTTTCTAAGAATTTGTGCATTTCTTCCAGGATGTCCATTTCATTGGCATATAGTTGCTTGTAGTAATCTCGCATGATCCTTTGTATTTCTGCAGTGTCAGTTGTTACTTCTACTTTTTCATTTCTAATTCTATTGATTTGAGTCTTCTCCCTTTTTTTCTTGATGAGTCTGGCTAATGGTTTATCAATTTTGTTTATCTTCTCAAAGAGCCAGCTTTTAGTTTTATTGATCTTTGCTATCATTTCCTTCATTTCTTTTTCATTTATTTCTGATCTGATCCTTATGATTTCTTCCCTTCTGCTAACATTGGTGGTTTTTGTTCTTCTTTCTGTAATTGCTTTACGTGTAGGGTTAGGTTGTTTATTTGAGATGTTTCTTGTTTCTTGAGGTAGGACTGTATTGCTATAAACTTCCCTCTTAGAACTGCTTTTGCTGCATCCCATAGGTTTTGGGTTCTCGTGTTTTCATTGTCATTTGTTTCTAGGTATTTTTTGATTTCCTCTTTGATTTCTTCAGTAATCTCTTGGTTATTAAGTAGTGTATCATTTAGCCTCCATGTGTTTGTATTTTTTACAGATTTTTTCCTGTAATTGATACCTAGTCTCATAGCGTTGTGGTTGGAAAAGATACTGGATACGATTTCAATTTTCTTAAAGTTACCAAGGCTTGATTTGTGACCCAAGATATGATCTATCCTGGAGAATGTTCCATGAGCACTTGAGAAGAATGTGTATTCTGTTGTTTTTGAATGGAATGTCATATAAATATCAATTAAGTCCATCTTGTTTAATGTATCATTTAAAGCTTATGTTTCCTTATTTATTTTCATTTTGGATGATCTGTCCATTGGTGAAAGTGGGATGTAAAAGCCCCCTACTATGATTGTGTTACTGTCGACTTCCCCTTTTATGGCTCTTAGCATTTGCCTTATGTATTGAGATGCTCCTATGTTGGGTGCATAAATATTTACAGTTGTTATATCTTCTTCTTGGATTGATCCCTTGATCATTATGTAGTGTCCTTCTTTGTCTCTTGTAATAGTCTTTATTCTGAATCCCATTTTGTCTGATATGAAAATTGCTACTTTGGCTTTATTTTGATTTCCATTTGCATGGAATATATTTTTCCATCCCCTCACTTTCAGTCTGTATGTGTCCCTAGGTTGAAGTGTGTCTCTTATAGACAGCATATGTATGGATCTTGTTTTTGTATCCATTCAGCCCATCTATGTCTTTTGGTGGGAGCATTTAATCCATTTACATTTAAGGTAATTATCGATATGTATGTTCCTATTACAATTTTCTTAATTGTTTTGGGTTTTTTATTGTAAGTCTTTTCCTTCTCTTGTGTTTTCTGCCTAGAGAAGTTCCTTTAGCATTTGCTGTAGAGCTGGTTTGGTGGTGAATTCTCTTAGATTTGCTTATCTGTAAAGGTTTTAATTTCTTCATCGATCTGAATTAGATCCTTGCTGGGTAATCTTGGTTGTAGGTTTTTCCCTTTCATCATTTTAAATATGTCCTGCCACTCCTGGCTTGCAGAGTTTCTGCTGAAAGGTCAACTGTTAACCTTATGGGGATTCCCTTGTATATTAATTGTTGCTTTTCCCTTGCTGTTTTTAATTTTTTTCTTTGTATTTAATATTTGATAGTTTGATTAATATGTGTCTTGGCATGTTTCTCCTTGGATTTATCTCGGCATGGGACTCTCTGTGCTTCCTGAAATTGACTGACTATTTCCTTACCCATATATGGGAAGTTTTCAACTATAATCTCTTCAAATATTTTCTCAGTCCCTTTTTTTTCCCCTTCTTCTTCTGGGACCCCTATAATTCGAATGTTGGGGCATTTAATGTTTCCCCAGAGGTCTCTAAGACAGTCCTCAATTCTTTTCATTCTTTTTTCTTTATGTTGCTCTGCGGTAGTTATTTCCACTGTTTTATCTTCCAGGATGGGCTTGCGCCCATCTCTGGAGATCGTTTAGGCGGTGCTCTGAATCCCCTCTTCTCAGGCACCCCGAAACAACGGTCTCTTGCCTCTTAGGCAGGTCCAGAGATTTTCCCAGACTCCCTCTTGGCTAGCTGTGGTGCACTAGCCCCCTTCAGGCTGTGTTCACGCAGCCAACCCCAGTCCTCTCCCTGGGATCTGAACTCTGAAGCCAGAGCCTCAGCTCCCAGCCCCCACCCGCCCTGGCGGGTGAACAGACAAGCCTCTCAGGCTGGTGAGTGCTGGTCTGCACCAATCCCCTGTGCAGAATCTCTCCGATTTGCCCTCTGCACCCCTGTTGCTATCCTCTCCTCCATGGCTCTGGAGCTTCCCCCCCGCCCACTCCTTGTCTCCATCAGTGAAGGGGTTTCCTAGTGTATGGGAACTTTTCCTCCTTCACAGCTCCCTCCCCAAGGTGCAGGTTCTGTCCCTATTCTTTTGTCTCTGTTTTTCCTTTTTTCTTTTGCCCTACCCAGGTACCTGGGGATTTTCTTGCCTTTTGGGAAGTCTGAGGTCTTCTGCCAGCGTTCAGTAGGAGTTCTTAGGCCTTGTGTTCCACATGTAGATATAGTTTTGATGTATTTGTGGGAAGGAAGGTGATCTCCACGTCTTACTCCTCCGCCATCTTGAAAGTGCCCCCCAGAATTTTTTAACATGCAGAAATTTTATGAAAAATAAAAGTCATCACATCTGAAATGCATTACCAATTTCTCATAATATATCTTGTATTCTATAATGAACTATAGAATGTACTGTAACTTAATAAAAGAACATTTTGACTTAAGCATTGATCTAAATGTCTAAAATTTCCCTTTGCAAATAGGATTACTGATAAAGTGTGAATTTTTAAATGCAAAAGAAAGTAACTTCTTAATAAGATCCAATCTAACAAAATTACGCCAATTGCAGAGGAAAAACATTGTCTATATCTAGCATAAATGCCTGAATGAATGTGATGTGCAGTTTCATCAATAAATATTGCTCCATTTACAAGCTTGTATGTGGATGAACTGCCGTTTTCTCTCTTTTACCTATTCTTACAATAATAAAACCTTTTTTTTCTGACAAAGAGTACTTCCTCCACTTTTGATCAGATCATCCCTTATCTCATTTTCTTAAAGTCTTCTTTTCTGTTAATCCTGCCTCTCTATACTATTATTATCATACTGTCACCAAACTCTCCGTAGATTAGCCACATCAGCATTAAACTATGATCTACTGTCCCAAACTAATTTCTTCCTTGAAAAACTGTTAGGGGTTGGATTGGGAAGAGAGGGGGAGCATCACTTATATTACTGTGTAACTGAAGGTGGGTCTGGCTGCTCACTGCTCAAAAGCCAATAAAGAGGCAAGTTGGTGGAAAGGAACGTTTGCTTTATTTTGGATGCTGGCAACCACAGGAAAGAGCACACTCCTGTCCAAAGGCCAACTGGCCCGCACCCCACCCCCGACAATCAGAGGGCAAGAGCTTTTACGGTTGGAGGGAGGGGGCTACATGCAGAAACAGCACAATCAGCTGTCAGTCATCTTGAAACTGGTCATTGGTGGTCTGACCGATGTCATCTTCATTGTTTTAGGTACAATTAATCTTCAGTTCCAGGGTCGCTTTGTTCCCATTTCTTTGAGGCCAATTCTCAGAATTGTGGCAGCTTACGTCATGGCTACAGGCTGGTCATCATACAGTTAACTTCTTCCACCTGGTGGGGGTTTCAGTACCTACAAGACAGCTCACAGGATACGGCTCAGAATATTATCTATAGTCCTTAGGAAGGGACTAAAGGTCCTTGACTTTGCTTAATGACTGAACTGTTATTATTTAGTCTTGTTTTCCTTTGTTTCTGCATTGTCTCACTTCTCTGATTAAACTTATTCTCTGGCTAAGGTTTTTCCACAGACAAAAGGCAGGTGGAGGACACGGGCGGGGCGGTCCATGGGGTCCTGCTCCATTTCAACTGTTCCTTGTTTTCCTCTTATTTCTCTGTATTTGCCTTGCTATTTGTTGCTTACTCCTCTTTCTGCATGAAGCCTCCACATATCTGGGTTCACCTGGGTACCAACGTGAGTTCACTCCTTTTTTCTCTGAACATTCTAACCCGTGATATCATGTTTCCCTGGGTTTAGAGATCACCTCTCTGCTGTTTCCCTAATTAATTTATCCAACCCAGAGTCCTCATCTTGATTTTTTCTTTGCATGTTCCCATGATCTCTCCAAAACAAGCAATCTATCAGCCATCCTGTTGATTTTATATACAAAATACATGTTCCACTCATCCTCTGTTACTCATCTTGCATTCATAAATTTAGTTCACACAACCATCATCTTTTGCCTAAACCCTACTGGTAGCATCCAAACTTCTTTCCCCACCTCTATTTATTTTACTTCCTAACTTTTTTTATTCATCTGCAAAAGCAAACTTAAAATATAAATCTCATCATATTTTTTTGCAGGTTAAGTGTTTCAGTGACTTCCCATTATAGTTAGAGTTAAACCATATTACTTACTCTGGTCTGAAAGTTTCTACATATTTCATTCCTCTGTATCTTTCCAACTGTGCTTTAGGTACTCTAATGACTTTGGGTTCTTGGAATAAGCCAAGTTCTTTCAGCCTCAGGACATTTGCAAATGGTGTATACCATGCCTGGAATGTTCTTCATTCCATCTTCAAATAGCAAGCATCTTCTAATTCATTTTTTGTTACACCTTAAGTTTTAGCTCCTTGAAGTTTGTCATGACCACTTTCTCTAAAATAGCAATCCTTTCACCCTGTTGATATTCTCTATTGAGATCCTTGTTTTTGGATATATATATATATCCCCCACTAGACTGAAAGCTTCATTTTGCCGGATACCAGATCTATTTTTGTTGGCTGTAAAAACCCCAGTCCCTAAGATAGAGCAAGCACAATATTTTTAGAGTGCCAGCTATTTTTCACTGAAACAGAAATTAAACCATATATAGAATGTTAGTGTATCTTGTTATGTATTTACATTACTATTGTTATATTTGTAAATTTTTATGGACTATGTCAAATCAATCAATAAACATTTAATACCTTCTTTGCACATTCTAACCTAAAAAAAATGAAAAAATTTTTCATTTCATTTCATTATTTCATGTGGAAAGAAAAAATATGAAAACTACTATATGAAAACAACTATATGATTTTTAGGTATATGGGAAATATGAGCTGCCATATTTTATTAATTATATTCTTATGTGTTACAAGTTTTGTTAGGATTTGGTGTAAAAATCTCTCGTTCTATTACTTGTTTAGCTAGAATATGTATATAGTGTTAGTTCTTCCCAAAAGGATATTCAGTACTAGCAAAAAATATTAACTAGGCTATTTTAAGAAGCAAATGAATATTTTTAATCTTTATTTCTAGAGTTATAATTTGGATTTTGGTAAATTGTTGAGTTTCAACAATTGTGTTTTTAATATTTTAGATTCTACATTATACTAAAAGTGCTGAAGTGATAGATTTTGATGCTCCAGGAAAACTTCACCCTCTTCCAACCTCCCTGAAATACCATTTCATCCTTATCATGTGCACCTAAGTTGAAAACACTTTGGTTTGGAATAACAAACACTAAGGAACACTAAAGAAATGACTGCTCATGCTTTAACGACTTCATATCCTCTATGTTGGGAAACTATACAATGTATTGTCTATATTTGTAATTGCTCTCCTTCAGTCTTTTCTCAGTTCTGTAACATCTATATTGGATTGTAATGACGTATAGAGAACTAACAATTTTTAAGGACCAAAAAAATCTTCATAAGTGAAAACAAGACTTCCTTCTTGGAAGTTCATAAAAACTATTTATAGTTCTGAAACTCTCTTTAAGTAATATAAAAATTGAATATTGGGGCTTCCCTGGTGGCGCAGTGGTTGAGAATCTGCCTGCCAATGCAGCGGACATGGGTTCGAGCCCTGGTCTGGGAAGATCCCACATGCCGCAGAGCAGCTGGGCCCCGTGAGCCACAATTACTGAGCCTGCGCGTCTGGAGCCTGTGCTCCGCAACAAGAGAGGCCGCGATAGTGAGAGGCCCGCGCACCGCGATGAAGAGTGGCCCCCGCTTGCCACAACTAGAGAAAACCCTCGCACAGAAATGAAGACCCAACACAGCCATAAATAAATAAATAAATAAAAGTTAAAAAAAAATTGAATATTGTTTGTTTATTCAACAAATACTTATTGAGCAATTATTATGTGCCTATTTTTGTTTTAGGTGTTTAGGGTACAATAGAAGACAAAACAATGATCCCTGTCTTTGTGGATTTATAATCTTGTTGGGGAAGTTTGACAATAAAAAATTAACTTTAGAAATGAATTAGTTGCATATTATGTTAAAAGGTAAGTGTTATGAAAAAATGAATATATACAGCAGGATAAGAGGAATCTGGAGTATTAGGCTTGGTGGGGGGAGGGCGTAGTAATCCACTTTGAGGATAAAGATGTGATTTGAACAAATACTTGAAGGAGACAGGGAATTTAACAATGGAAACATCTTTGGAAAGAGAGTTACAGAGGTTAGGGAACAGCCAGGACAAGGCCAAAAGGTAAGAACTTGCCAGGCATATGACAGAACAGGAAAGCCTGTGTGCTTGGAATGTGATAAGTAAGTGAAAGAATCTTAGCAGGTAATTTCAGAGAAAAAGTTGTAACCTAGGTTCTTAAAGATTACTGTGGACTTCAGCTTTTACTCTGAGTAAATTTGACAGCCTTTTCAAAAATTTATTCAGAGGAATGACATGATTTGAATAAGGTTTTAAAAAGATCACTAAGCTGCCTTGTTGAGAATATAGTGGTTGGGGGAAGATCAAATAGAATCGACAGGCCAGTTATAAAGTATCACAATAATCCAGATGAAATAGTGCTGTTGTTTAGAACAGGGAGTTAAGAATGGAAGTGAATAAAAGTGGTCAGGCTCTGAATATATTTTGTAGTTAGAGCCAACTGATTCCAATGGTATTTTCTGATACTAGAATGTTTTGCATTCTAGAATGAATATTATCAGTGTATCAAGTTTGGTACCAAGGTTTTGGATCTGAATAAGCAGAAGACTAGATTTGCAATAACTGAGTTGGCATGGGAAAGGATGCAGGTGAAGAAGTTTTTGTTTGTTTGTTTTGGCAGTCGGAGTGAATTCATCTCAGTTTTAGACATGTTGAGTTTGAGATGTCCTGTTTGATGTCTAGTTGATACTCTTATTACAGTTTAGAGACCAATAATTCAAGTTAACAATAATAAACATTTATTTAGTGCTTATTACATGTCAAGAATAGGTTTAGGCTCATTACTTTTCAATGATCACCCATCTATATTGTTCAAAATCTATTTTCATAAGGACGTTCAGGTTGACAATTTCTTATTCAAAGCCATTAAGGCCAGAGGATTTTAGATGTCAGGAATTACCAGATTGTACAAAAAGTAGTATGGTGTGTTTGCAATCTATTTTATAATACCTTTCAGCTGGATCTATGATAACATTCTTTAAGTGACCATATCATTACATCTTCAGGGAAATATATAAATATTTACAGTAAGAAGAATAAATAAAGACTATAATTAGCCTGCTGCCAGTTCAGGTCAGGAGTTTCCTCCAAACAAGTTCAAGTCAAATCAGATTTTACTGCCAGATGAGTCATTTAAAAAATCTTCAGATTTTCAGAATTTATGGGCTTTTATCATTACAAATAAAACCCTGTACACCTACATCAACTGTGTAATTTTGGAAATCCTAAAAATAAAACACAAAGCTGATGCTGACAAAGCACCCTTCCACATAGGTGAATTCTTTCTTGGATTACAGCTCAAAAGTGATCATTTCCTTAGGATCCATCCAAGCTTCTTAAATATTTCATTCATTTCTAGTATTTCATGGCATATGTGCTTTGAATGCATATTTTAAATATTATTTCTAAAACTTTTATTAAAAAATTAAATTGTATTTGATCCAAAGAGAGAGATTAGTATCTCAATGCCTGTTGTAGACCTTATTACTAGTTAAGAGAAATAATGGCTTGTGATGGTTAAGAAAAGATGAATGGGGAATAATGCATAAACCATATGCAAGAACTGCTTACAAATTAAAGTGTTCATTATAAATTATTTGTCTAAGCATTTTTCTATGCCTATAATAATTAAAAATCTCTATGAATAGAATGGTTAAATAAATAACCTTAAGTGTTAAACCAAATAAGGTATCTTCTCACTTCAAAAAACACAGGTGGGGGGGAGGAGAGAAGATGGCGGAAGAGTAAGACGTGGAGATCACCTTCCTTCCCACAGATACAGTAGAAATACATCTACACGTGGAACTGCTCCTACAGAACACCCACTGAACGCTGGCAGAAAACGTCCGACCTCCAAAAAGGCAAGAAACTCCCCCCGTACTTGGGTAGGGCAAAAGAAAAAAGAAATAACAGAGACAAAAGAATAGGGATGGCACCTGCACCAGTGGGAGGGAGCTGTGAAGGAGGAAAGATTTCCACGCACTAGGAAGCCCCTTCGCGGGCAGAGACTGCGGGTGGCAGAGGGGGGAAGCTTCGGAGCCACGGAGGAGAGCGCAGCCACAGGGGCGCGGAGGGCAAAGCGGAGAGACTCCCGCACGGAGGAGCGGCGCTGACCAGCGCTCACCAGCCCGAGAGGCTTGTCTGCTCCCCCGCCGGGGCAGGCGGGGCTGGGAGCTGAGGCTCAGCTTCGGTCGGATCGCAGGGAGAGGACTGGGGCTGGCGGCGTGAACACAGCCTGAAGGGGTTAGCGCACCACAGCTGGCTGGGAGGGAGACCGGGAAAAAGTCTGCAGCTGCCGAAGAGGCAAGAGACTTTTTCTTGCCTCTTTGTTTCGCTGCGCGCAAGGAGAGGGGATTCAGAGCGCCGCCTAAACGAACTCCAGAGAAGGGCGCGAGCCGCGGCGATCAGCGCGGACCCCAGAGACGGGCATGAGACGCTGGGGCTGCTGCTGCCGCCTCCAAAAAGCCTGTGTGTGAGCCCAGGTCACTCTCCACACCGCCCCTCCCAGGAGCCTGTGCAGCCCGCCACTGCCAGGGTCCCATGATCCAGGGACAAATTCCCCGGGAGAACGCACTGCGCGCCTCAGGCTGGTGCAACGTCACGCCGGCCTCTGACGCCGCAGGCTCGCCCCGCCTCCTCTGTACCCCTCCCTCCCCGCGGCCTGAGTGAGCCAGCGCCCCCGAAGCAGCGGCTCCTTTAACCCCGTTCTGTCTGGGCGGGGAATAGACGCCCTCAGGCGACCTACACGCAGAGGCGGGTCCAAATCCAAAGCTGAACCCCAGGAGCTGTGCGAACAGGGAAGAGAAGGGGAAATCTCTCCCAGCAGCCTCAGAAGCAGCGGATTAAAACTCCACAAACAACTTGATGTGCCTGCATCTGTTGAATACCTGAATAGACAACGAATCATCCCAAATTCAGGAGGTGGACTTTGGGAGCAGGATATATTAATTTTTCCCCTTTTCCTTTTTTTTGTGAGTGTATATGTATATGCTTCTGGGTGAGATTTTGTCTGTATAGCTTTCCTTTACAATAGCTTTATTTTACTTCACTATATTATAGCCTCTTTCTTTCTTTCTTTCTATTTTTTCTCCCTTTTACTCTGAGCCGTGTGGACGAAAGGCTCTTGGTGCTCCAGCCAGGCATCAGGGCCGTGCCTCTGAGGTGGGAGAGCCAACTTCAGGACACTGGTCCACAAGAGACCTCCCAGCTCCATGTAATACCAAACGGCAAAAATCTCTCAGAGATCTCCATCTCAACATCAAGACCCAGCATCACTCAATGACCAGCAAGCTACAGTGCTGAACACCCTATGCCAAACAACTAGCAAGACAGGAACAGAGCCCCATCCATTAGCAGAGAGGCTGCCTAAAATCATAATAAGGCCACAGACACCCCAAAATACACCACCAGACGTGGATGTGCCCACCAGAAAGACAAGATCCAGCCTCATCCACCAGAGCTCAGGCACTAGTTCCCTACGCCAGGAAGCCTACACAACCCACTGAACCAACCTTAGCCACTGGGGACAGATACCAAAAGCAACGGGAACTACAAACCTGCAGTCTGTGAAAAGGAGACCCCAAACACAGTAAGATAAGCAAAATGAGACGACAGAAAAACACACAGCAGATGAAGGAGCAGGGTCAAAGCACACTAGACTTAACAAATGAAGAGGAAATAGGTAGTCTACCTGAAAAAGAATTCAGAATAATGATAGTAAGGATGATCCAAAATCTTGGAAATAGAATAGACAAAATGCAAGAAACATTTAACAAGGACGTAGAAGAACTAAAGAGGAACCAAGCAATGATGAAAAACACAATAAATGAAATTAAAAATACTCTAGATGGGATCAATAGCAGAATAACTGAGGCAGAAGAAAGGATAAGTGACCTGGAAGATAAAATGGTGGAAATAACTACTGCAGAGCAGGATAAAGAAAAAAGAATGAAAAGAACTGAGGACAGTCTCAGAGACCTCTGGGACAACATTAAACGCACCAACATTCGAATTATAGGGGTCCCAGAAGAAGAAGAGAAAAAGAAAGGGACTGAGAAAATATTTGAAGAGATTATACTTGAAAACTTCCCTAATATGGGAAAGGAAATAGTTAATCAAGTCCTGGAAGCACAGAGAGTCCCATACAGGATAAACCCAAGGAGAAACACACCAAGACACATATTAATCAAACTGTCAAAAATTAAATATAAGGAAAACATATTAAAGGCAGCAAGGGAAAAAAAACAAATAACACACAAGGGAATCCCCATAAGGTTAACATCTGATCTTTCAGCAGAAACTCTGCAAGCCAGAAGGGAGTGGCAGGATATACTTAAAGTGATGAAGGAGAAAAACCTACAACCAAGATTACTCTACCCAGCAAGGATCTCATTCAGATTCGATGGAGAAATTAAAACCTTTACAGACAAGCAAAAGCTGAGAGAGTTCAGCACCACCAAACCAGCTTTACAACAAATGCTAAAGGAACTTCTCTAGGCAAGAAACACAAGAGAAGGAAAACACCTACAATAACAAACCCAAAACATTTAAGAAAATGGGAATAGGAACATACATATCGATAATTACCTTGAACGTAAATGGATTAAATGCTCCCACCAAAAGACACAGGCTGGCTGAATGGATACAAAAACAAGACCCATATATATGCTGTCTACAAGAGACCCACTTCAGACCTAGAGACACATACAGACTGAAAGTGAGGGGATGGAAAAAGATATTCCATGCAAATGGAAATCAAAAGAAAGCTGGAGTAGCAATTCTCATATCAGACGAAATAGACTTTAAAATAAAGACTATTACAAGAGACAAAGAAGGACACTATATAATGATCAAGGGATCGATCCAAGAGGAAGCTATAACAATTGTAAATATTTATGCACCCAACATAGGAGCACCTCAATACATAAGGCAAATACTAACAGCCATAAAAGGGGAAATCGACAGCAACACAATCATAGTAGGGGACTTTAACACCCCACTTTCACCAATGGACAGATCATCCAAAATGAAAATAAATAAGGAAACACAAGCTTTAAATGATACATTAAACAAGATGGACTTAATTGATATTTATAGGACATTCCACCCAAAAACAACAGAATACACATTTTTCTCAAGTGCTCATGGAACATTCTCCAGGATAGATCATATCTTGGGTCACAAATCAAGCCTTGGTAAATTTAAGAAAATTGAAATCGTATCAAGTATCTTTTCCGACCACAATGCTATGAGACTAGATATCAATTACAGTAAAAGATCTGTAAAAAATACAAACACATGGAGGCTACACAATACATTACTTAATAACGAAGTGATTACTGAAGAAATCAAAGGGGAAATCAAAAAATACCTAGAAACAAATGACAATGGAGATACGACGACCCAAAACCTATGGGACGCAG
Organism: Eschrichtius robustus; assembly: GCF_028021215.1. Lineage (NCBI taxonomy): Eukaryota > Metazoa > Chordata > Mammalia > Artiodactyla > Eschrichtiidae > Eschrichtius > Eschrichtius robustus. The sequence goes on from NC_090827.1 coordinate 74,076,641, forward strand.
CAAAAGCAGTGCTAAGAGGGAAGTTTATAGCAATACAAGCCTACCTCAAGAAACAGGAAACATCTCAAATAAACAACCTAACCTTGCACCTGAAGCAATTAGAGAAAGAAGAACAAAAAAACCCCAAAGCCAGCAGAAGGAAAGAAATTATAAAGATCAGGTCAGAAATAAATGAAAAAGAAATGAAGGAAACAATAGCAAAAATCAATGAAACTAAAAGCTGGCTCTTTGAGAAGATAAACAAAATTGATAAACCATTAGCCAGACTCATCAAGAGAAAAAGGGAGAAGACTCAGATCAATAGAATTAGAAATGAAAAAGGAGAAGTAACCACTGACACTGCAGAAATACAAAAGATCATGAGAGATTACTACAAGCAACTCTATGCCAATAAAATGGACAACCTGGAAGAAATGGACAGATTCTTAGAAATGCACAAACTGCCGAGACTGAACCAGGAAGAAATAGAAAATATGAACAGACCAGTCACAAGCACTGAAATTGAAACTGTGATTAAAAACCTTCCAACAAACAAAAGCCCAGGACCAGATGGCTTCACAGGTGAATTCTATCAAACATTTAGAGACGAGCTAACACCTATCCTTCTCAAACTCTTCCAAAATATTGCAGAGGGAGGAACACTCCCAAACTCATTCTACGAGGCCACCATCACCCTGATACCAAAACCAGACAAAGATGTCACAAAGAAAGAAAACTACAGGCCAATATCACTGATGAACATAGATGCAAAAATCCTCAACAAAATACTAGCAAACAGAATCCAACAGCACATTAAAAGGATCATACACCATGATCAAGTGGGGTTTATCCCAGGAATGCAAGGATTCTTCAATATACGCAAATCAATCAATGTGATACACCATATTAACAAATTGAAGGAGAAAAACCATATGATCATCTCAATAGATGCAGAGAAAGCTTTCGACAAAATTCAACACCCATTTATGATAAAAGCCCTGCAGAAAGTAGGCATAGAGGGAACTTTCCTCAACATAATAAAGGCCATATATGACAAACCCACAGCCAACATTGTCCTCAATGGTGAAAAACTGAAACCATTTCCACTAAGATCAGGAACAAGACAAGGTTGCCCACTCTCACCGCTATTATTCAACATAGTTTTGGAAGTGTTAGCCACAGCAATCAGAGAAGACAAAGAAATAAAAGGAATCCAAATCGGAAAAGAAGAAGTAAAGCTGTCACTATTTGCAGATGACATGATACTATACATAGAGAATCCTAAAGATGCTACCAGAAAACTCCTAGAGCTAATCAATGAATTTGGTAAAGTAGCAGGATACAAAATAAATGCACAGAAATCTCTTGCATTTCTATACACTAATGACGAAAAATCTGAAAGTGAAATTAAGAAAACACTCCCATTTACCATTGCAACAAAAAGAATAAAATATCTAGGAATAAACCTGCCTAAGGAGACAAAAGACCTGTATGCAGAAAATTATAAGACACTGATGAAAGAAATTAAAGATGATACAAATAGATGGAGAGATATACCATGTTCCTGGATTGGAAGAATCAACATTGTGAAAATGACTCTACTACCCAGAGCAATCTACAGATTCAATGCAATCCCTATCAAACTACCACTGGCATTTTTCACAGAACTAGAACAAAAAATTTCACAGTTTGTATGGAAACACAAAAGACCCCGAATAGCCAAAGCAATCTTGAGAACGAAAAATGGAGCTGGGGGAATCAGGCTCCCTGACTTCAGACTATATTACAAAGCTTCAGTAATCAAGACAGTTTGGTACTGGCACAAAAACAGAAATATAGATCAATGGAACAGGATAGAAAGCCCAGAGATAAACCCACACACATATGGTCACCTTATCTTTGATAAAGGAGGCAAGCATATACAGTGGAGAAAAGACAGCCTCTTCAATAAGTGGTGCTGGGAAAATTGGACAGGTACATGTAAAAGTATGAAATTAGAACACTCCCTGACACCATGCACAAAAATAAACTCAAAATTGATTAAAGACCTAAGTGTAAGGGCAGACACTATCAAACTCTTAGAGGAAAACATAGGCAGAACACTCTATGACATACATCACAGCAAGATTCTTTTTGACCCAGCTCCCAGAGAAATGGAAATAAGAACACAAATAAACAAATGGGACCTAATGAAACTTAAAAGCTTTTGCACAGCAAAGGAAACCATAAACAAGACCAAAAGACAACCATCAGAATGGGAGAAAATATTTGCAAATGAAGCAACTGACAAAGGATTAATCTCCAAGATTTACAAGCAGCTCATGCAGCTCAATAACAAAAAAACCAACAACCCAATCCAAAAATGGGCAGAAGACCTAAATAGACATTTCTCCAAAGAAGATATACAGATGGCCTACAGACACATGAAAGAATGCTCAACATCATTAATCATTAGAGAAATGCAAATCAAAACTACAATGAGATATCATCTCACACCGGTCAGAATGGCCATCATCAAAAAATCTAGAAACAATAAATGCTGGAGAGGGTGTGGAGGAAAGGGAACACTCTTGCACTGTTGGTGGGAATGTAAATTGATACAGCCACTATGGAGAACAGTATGGAGGTTCCTTAAAAAACTACAAATAGAACTACCATACGACCCAGCAATCCCAATACTGGGCATATACCCTGAGAAAACCATAGGTCAAAAAGAGTCATGTACCAAAATGTTCATTGCAGCTCTATTTACAATAGCCAGGACATGGAAGCAACCTAAATGTCCATCGACAGATGAATGGATAAAGAAGATGTGGCACATATATACAATGGAATATTACTCAGCCATAAAAAGAAATGAAATGGAGGTATTTGTAATGAGGTGGATGGAGTTAGAGTCTGTCATACAGAGTGAAGTAAGTCAGAAAGAGAAAAACAAATACAGTATGCTAACACATATATACGGAATCTAAGGGAAAAAAAAAAAAAAAAAAAAAGGCCATGAAGAACCTAGTGGCAAGACGGGAATAAAGACACAGACCTACTAGAGAATGGACTTGAGGATATGGGGAGGGGGTGGGGTGACATGTGACAGGGTAAGAGAGTGTCATGGACATATATACACTACCAAATGTAAAATAGATAACTAGTGGGAAGCAGCCGCATAGCACAGGGAGATCAGCTCGGTGCTTTGTGACCACCTAGAGGGGTGGGATGGGGAGGGTAGGAGGGAGGGAGATGCAAGAGGGAAGAGAAATGGGAACATATTGTATATGTATAACTGATCCACTTTGTTATAAAGCAGAAGCTAACACACCATTGTAAGGCAATTATACTTCAATAAAGATGTTAAAAAAAAAAAAAAAAACACAGGTAATTGTCATAAAATATTAAGTGCCAGAATATTTTTAAATGTTTTCAATAACATTAAATCTCAGTGTTTGTCAAGTACGCTGGATTCCCAAGTAAATCAAAGAATCTACTTTTAAAAAATAGTCATTACTTTTTAGAGTATTTTTAGGTTCACAGCAAAAAAGAGAACGTACAGAGCATTCCAATATGCCCCCTGCCCGTACACATGCACAAATTCTCTGACTGTCAACATTGTCACCAAAGTGGTATATTTGTTGCAATCAATGAACCTATATTGTTGCATCATTATAATCCAAAGTTCATAGTTTTCATTAGGATTCACTCTTGGTGTTGTACATTCTATAGATTTTGACATATGTATAATGACATGTATCTACCATTATAATATCATTTAGAAATAGTTTCATTGCCTTAGATTTCCTCCGGATACACTTTTTTACACATTACAATTGTGCTTGAAATGCTGTGTGGCAAAATTTGTATTTTTTTACTTAAGATTCTCCACAAAGTTTATATGTCATATAAATGACCTTCTGTCGTATTTTTTTCATCTTTCTGGACACTAAGCCATTATGAATTTAGGAAAAAAGAGAAGTGGTCAAAAACTTAAAACAGAAAAATATGGAGAGTATTAGCAGGGTATGACAGCAAGTCATGCATAAGTTCATGCATAAGTCAGATGGTAGAGAAATAACCAAGTCCCTAGGTAACTTCATGCTTGGCACATTTAGAGAGTAGAAAAATGATGGTGTTACTTGAGTAGACTAAGTGGTTAGAGATAGGGTCCAAAACAAGAGAAAGAGGATAAATAATGTTGGGCTTTTATACCAGTAAGAGCTTAGATTTTTTCCCCCCTGAGTATAATGGGAATCCACTATAAGTTTGAGTAGGCATATGACAAGTTTTAACTAACACTTTCTAAAATATCCTTAGATTGCATAGAGGAATAGGCAGGAGTGAAAGCTGACAGATGAGTTGGGTTGCTACTGCAGTAGTTGTGGTAAGAAGTGAAAGTATCTTAGACCACAGTATTTCTCCTTTATTCTGTAATATGGATAAATGCATTGATTTGTTTTTAGAAGTTAATCTATGTCTTGTGTCTTATGTCTCTAGAAAATAAAACAATTCAGGCATAGTGTATTAGACTATTAAGTATCATTGAATTTGATATGTTATTATCATGTTATATTTTTATATATTATACTATAAATTTTATATTAATATATTATATTGTATCAGTGAGCATGTGAGATATTATGCCATGGATTTCATTAGTATAATAATTTTTTTTCTGGTTTTAGTATTAAGATAATGACGGCCTCATAAAATGAATTAATATAGCACCCCTCTTCCTTTCTGAAAAAGTTAATACAGCATTAGTATTATTTCTTTCTTAAAAGTTTAACAGAATCTACACGTATAGCTATCTGGACATAATATTTTCATTGTAAAAGGTTTTATATTATGAATTAAATTTATTTAATTGATGTAGGTCTACTCAAATTGTCTATTCTTGAGTCAGTTTTGGTATTTGTATTAGTTTTCTATTACTGTCATAACAAGTTACCACACATCTAGTGGCATCAAAAACACATTTTTATCTCACAGTTCAGTAGGTCAGAAGTTCAGGTAGATAATGGCTCAATTGGGTCATCTGGGTAATATCTCACAAGGGCAAAATCAAGATGTTCTTTTTAGATGCTCTGAGGATGCTTCATTTATTTTAATGCTGTTAATGGGCTTTGTGGTATTGTGTTATAGTAAGAAATATATATTTTGGTCTTTTTCTCTGGCTCCTAGACAGGGCTTCTAAAACCCTTGTACTTTCCTAAGGGTGCTAAGAGCATCTTTTGTTCCAACATTTTGTTTTTGACCCAGTTCCTAGCATAGAGCTCCTAAAACCCTTATAATTTCCTAAGCAATAAGGGTGCTAGGAGCATTCTTTGTTCTGTTTGGTCTTTGTCACCAGTTCCTGACATAGAGCTCCTAAATCCCCTGGAGTTTTCTGGGAGACAAGATTATCTTTTTTTCTAACGAAGCAATTCTTGGTGGACTGCTGGATAGCTTCATAATGGGGATTGATCACCAGGAAGACCAAGCCATAATTAGATGCTTGGAACTTTCAGCCTCACCCTCCCATCCTCCAGTGAGGAAAGAGGGACTGGAGATTAACAATCCATGCCTATGCAATGAAGTCTCCAGAGAAATCTTTAAAGTATGGGGTTCGAAGAACTTCTGGGTTGGTGAACACATCTACCTACTGGAAGGGTGACACACCTCAACTCCACAGGGCCAGAAGCTCCTGTGCTCAGGACTCTTTTGGACCCTGCCCTACATATCTCTTCATCTCGCTGTTCAACTGTATCCTTTATCATATCTTTTATTGTATAATAAACTGGTAAACATAGTGTTTCCCTGAGTTTTGTGAACTGTTCTTGCAAATTATCAAGCCACGGAGGGGGTTGCAGGAACCCTGATTTATAGCTGGTCAGTCATAAGTACAGGTGACAACCTGGGACTTGAGATTGGTGTCTCAAGTGGAGGTAGTCTTATGGGACTGAACCCTTAACTTGTGGGATCTGACGCTAACCCCAGGTAGATAGTTTCAGTACTGAATTTAATTACAGGACACCCAGGTGGTGTCTGGAGACTTGGAGAATTGCTTGGTGTGGAAAAATCCCACACATCTGGTGTTAGAAGTGAAGTGTTCTGAGAACGTGCAGAGGAAACAGAGTTTTTCTTTTGCTGTAGTGTAGAGATTTCTTCCCCAGGCTCGTAGACATCTAGGGTATTACATATTCTTGATAGATTGTCCCCTTCAAATTATGAAATGTTCTCTTTATCCTTGTAATACTCCTTGTTCTGAAGTCTACTTTTCTGATAGTAAAATAATCACACCCATTAACTCATGCTTAACTAAATCTTTTATATATATCTTTTAATATATAGTTATGATTTTCCCATTTTTTAAAACTTTTAACCTCTCTATGTCTTTATATTTTAAATTAGTTTCTAATAGAAGTAGTATAATCCCTCTTTTTATTGGATAAGTTTAATGTACTATCTTTCATAGGAAAACATGTAATATTTTTCCTCAAAAATCAAATATTTTGCCATATTTTTGAGCATCCAAAGATATATTTCAACATTAAAAAGGAGAGAAATTCTCATGAATTCTATAATTATCAAGTATAAAAAAAACACAAAATTGTGAGCTAGTGAAAATGGTCAGACTTGTTCAAAATGTAAATTGCATTATGAAAAACTGCTGGGTTATATTATGGGCAAAATGAGAGAAAATATTTTTTCTATTAGTTCACTCTACTTCTTTTTTATATCTTTACTTACAGAGTACAGTTATATGTACTTAGCTGTGACCTTTTCTGATGTCTATCTTCCCACTAGAGAGTATCCACCAAAAGGCAGGATATATTCTCTTTTATTAATTTCTGTATACACAACGTCTCCTACAGTGCTATGAACATAGTCGATGGTCAATCTTTGCTTAATAACTAAATGAATAGTATTAATACTGCATTTAATAATTTGTTAGGTAATAATACATAACATGGAAGAGTTTTAAATATGTATATGTTACAGCAAAAATAAAGGGATGGATTTTTCCAGAGAAAAATAAAATATTTCATTACTTAAAAACTGTGTCAACAGTCAGCTGGATTGTGATACAGTCTTGTTAAAAGAAAGAAATGGGAGAGAAACTAATGAACTCTAAACCATAGTCAGAAAATTTTTTCAATTAAGTATGTATTTGGAAATGTCTATTCACTTAAGTGTGCTGGTAATTTTGGAAGTTACATTTTTTGGGGGGGAAAAATGGGATTTCAACAAATCATACAAATTCAAGTAGAGTATTTTGGAGAACCTAGGCACTATTAATGTAGCTTGAAGGCTTGGAATTTAAAGTATGATTAAGGTGTTCAGTGGTGAAAAAAATACTAGAGACATTCATATAAGTAGGAACTATGAGAAGCTAACAATATAGTTATTGACTCAGATGACTATGAGGAACTTTGATTTATCCTGAAGGAAATGTAAGATCTACTAAATGTATGTTTTTTCAATTTCTCTTAAATAGAATAGGTGACACTAAAAATGGGCAAACAAATAATAAAATAGTTTTTAGGAATTTGAAAAATATTTCTGAAATAAAAGAAAAAAGGGCTAAATAAACATTTGTCCTTAAATAATAAGTTTGTGTTCAGGGACATAAAGACTAAGAGGTGTTTTCCACAGTCTAGATCAAAATGAAAAAAATACAAAAAATTTTTAAAATGTGGCATATCTGTCATGAAATCTTACCCTGGGAGTTCCAGACAAAAAGTGAAAATCAATGGAAAAAAATCAAGTAAGTAAAATTATTTTATTTCTGTGCTTCAAATCTATAGACTTTGCATTGTTTTTGTTGTTTGACTTTTCCTTATTCTAGGGTGGAATTTCTCCATGTGATACTAATCTTTCTTGAAACATTTGGTCCATATCTGAATTTGGTTCTATTTCTTATTTTGTGTCTTGTCAATGTGTTATGTGTGCTGGTTTTTTTGTGGGCATTTCATAATTTTTTATTGAATGTGAGACATTGTATAAAAGTACAGTAGTGACTAAGTTTAATATTATTTACAGTCAGAAAAGATGACTTTGCTTCTATCAGGTGATTATTGTGGGAAAAGTTTAATCAATCCAGACTGTTACTTAGCTGGCCTAGCCTTTGATATTGTCTGGGTTGCATTCTGTGCTTCATATACTCTTTAAATTCTCCTGGTTTGCCCTTAGACTTGAGAAGGGAGGTATGGTTCTCCCTTCATGCTCCTTTCCCTCCCTTAGTTATTTATGGAGTCCTGGACTCAGAGTAGGCAGGCCCTATGCATCTCTGCTCAGCTGTGGGTCTATCAGCTCTCCTAGTTTATGCCCAGCAATAGATAGCTTTCACTTACTGCAAGGCCTGGTGTGCTGAGAGGGTTTTTGTTGGGTTTTTTTCCCCCAATTTCCTTACTTTGCCATCAGACTTAGGCAGATCCTGTGTCTCTCCTCCTCTTTGGAGGAGTATACTTTCAGTGTTCCTGCTGCCTCAATGGAGGTATACTGTTGTTTTATGGTATTCATCATAAGTCCCAAGGTATGAAAAGATTTTTCTCAGATTGCTTATTCCACCCTCAGACTTATGCAGGCCCTGAGTGCTTGGATATCTGGGGATGTCTTTTTTTTTTTTTTCAATTTTCATACCCATCCTGCAGAGACAGATGCAGCTACTTCACACCCATTTTTAGTGATGTGTCCAGAATGCAAGGGTAGTGAGAGTTTCCTAGGTTCTCTTGCTCTTCCTTCAGATTTAGGCAAGATCTGAGTGCCTGTAATTCTGTAATTATGAGGTTGATTTCCTCTGTTTCCCTGCCTTGCCTTAAAATTTTCCCTGAACATTCAAAAAAAAAATTATGAAAAGGAGTGGGTGAATAGGGGCACACTTTCCTTATTTCTAGGGTTTACAGGGCTTTAAAACTATCAGTCCAACTAATCCTCAGGATTTAAGAATTTATTAAAAGTTCAGCTCTTTGTTTCTGTGGTATCTTCCTGTTCTCCCTACTGCTTTGGCAAAGGTGATAACTGCCTGGGCCCTGCTTCTTCTAAGAAGGGTTTGTCACTTCTTGAAATTTAGCTCATTAGGTTATTTGATTATCTCAGCCTTTTTAGGCCTTAAAATATAATTTTGTAAATTTTCCAATTTGTTTTTGCTAGAATGGGAGCTATATTCTCCTGCCACTTTCTATATCTTAAGCAGGAGCCCTCTTTATTCTTGACTATTGGATATTTTCCTAAATATGTAGAAAATCAAGCTCAATTTTAAAATAATGTTTTTTTAGTTATCCATCATTCAGAGTTTCTGTTTTTAGTTCCCTCCCCTAGAATATCCAATAAAAGGTATAGATGAAAAATAAAGTAATCTTCATCTTTCAAACAAAGTCCATGGATATTGAGAAAAGAATAATATCAGAGTTATGAGTTAAACTTTCACAAGAATTCAAACCCCAAAAAAGCAAAAGTGGTTACTTTAGGGGAGTTCACTGAAGTAATAGACTCTCTTTGACTTTTTAATTTTTATTTTCCTGAAGTGCTAGATTTCTTTAACATTGTTTGTGTATTATTACCACGTTACGCTGACCAGGGGACTAAATTGAAAGGGAAAGAACTTTAGACATCATAATGACAAGTTAGGAGTGAGGCAAAGCAAGGTCTGAGGATTTACAGGGATAAGAGACAAAAATATGAGTTTTCCCAGAGTTAAAATCCAATTAGTAAGTCAGACAAAGAAAGACAAATATCATATGATATTGCTTATACATGGAATCTAAAAAAATGGTACAAATGAATTATATATAAAACAGAAATAGAATCACAGATGTAGAAAACAAACTTATGGTTACCAAAGGGGAAAGGGGAGGGGAGGGATAAATTGGGAGATTGGGATTGACATATACACACTACTATGTATAAAATAGATAACTAATATGGACCTACTGTACAGCACAGGGAACTTTACTCAATACTCTGTAATGGCCTATATGGGAAAAGAATCCTAAAAAGAGTGGATACATGTATATGTGTAACTGATTCACTTTGCTGTACAGCAGAAACTAACACAACATTGTAAATCAACTATATTCTAATAAATTAATTTTTAAAAATCAAATTAGCAGAGGCAACAAGATAGAGTGATATCAATAATCATGAAATAGAGCTAAATAGGTTATTCAATGAACAACCAGAGAAAAATTCAAACAGGAACAAGGACTTAGAATATACCATTTTATTATGTCCCTCATCTCTGTCTCAAATATAACACTGTATAAGCTATCTGCAAAATACAAGTTTGGGGCACAAATATGCTAACATTTTAGCATATACTAGAAACATTAAGTCATAAATGTTGTACACTGATTTGAGAGCTCTAGCAGAATAAGCAAACGATTAGAAATCACATGTAGCTTACTGGATGAGAACTTGAGAATGTAATATTTGTGTTCAAATAAAGTATAACAGTTTATACTGTCTAGTTTTATAAAGTGTGTGTTCATAATTGTAATAAAAGCTATTTGTTTGAATCGTTAGACTCCACATAAATTGATTGCAACCTGGAGACCAAAATTTTATGATTTGCTTGAATTATTATTCTGTAGTTAGTACTGATGGTTAAGTGAATCAGTGAATCGTAAAAATGTAGCGCTGGAAGCCATCTCAAAGTCACCTTTTCCAACAGTGCAGAAGCAATCGAAACAAATGGAGTCTATCAGATGGCTATCTGTCTTGTCATTAAAAATTTCCCTTAAGAGAAATTTACCAATCTCCCTGGGTACATGGCTCTGAGGTCTGATTGGCCTGATTACCTTGAAACTAAGTCTGCTTTTTGACTAAAAACTTAGTAACGTCAAAAATATTTAAAAGGCTTTTGGAAAGCTTGACTTTCTTACTCCTTTATATTCAGTATAAAACTGGAAATAAAAAAAGAGAGTGGAGCACAGAGGTTGTTTAGGGCAGTGATACTGTAATGACGGACACCTGTCGTTAGACTTTTGCCCAAAGCCACAGAAGGTACAATACCAAGAATGAGCCCTAAGTTAAACTATAGACTTTGGGTGATCATGATGTATCAATGTAGGTTCATCAATTGCAACAAATGTACCTCTCTGGAAAGTGATGTTGATAACAGAGGAGGCTCTGCATGTGTGGAGGCTGGGGTACATTGGAAACCTCTCTAACTTCCTCTCAGTTTTGCCGTGAACCTAAAACTGCTTTAAAAAATGAAGTGAGGCTTCCCTGCTGGCGCAGTGGTTGAGAGTCTGCCTGCTAATGCAGGGGACACGGGTTCGAGCCCTGGTCTGGGAAGATCCCACATGCCGCGGAGCAACTAGGCCCGTGAGCCACAACTACTGAGCCTGCGCGTCTGGAGCCGGTGCTCCGCAACAAGAGAGGCCACGATAGTGAGAGGCCCGCACATCGCGATGAAGAGTGGCCCCCGCTTGCCGCAACTAGAGAAAGCCCTCGCACAGAAACGAAGACCCAACACAGCCAAAAAATATATAATAAATAAATAATAAATAAAAAATTTAAAAAAAATGTCAATTTAAAAAAAAAAATGAAGTGAGAGTAGCATCGACTTATATACACTACCGCATGTAAAATAGATAGCTAGTGAGAAGCAGCAACATAGCACAGGGAGATCAGCTCGGTGCTTTATGATGACCTAGAGGGGTGGGATAGGGAGGGTGGGAGGGAGGCTCAAGAGGGAGGGGATATGGGGACATATGTATGCATATGGCTGATTCACTTTATTGTACAACAGAAACTAACACAGCATTGTGAAGCAATTATACTCCAATAAAGATCTATTTTTAAAAAATGAGAGGGCTTCCCTGGTGGCGCAGTGGTTAAGAATCTGCCTGCCAATGCAGCGGACACAGGTTCGAGCCCTGGTCTGGGAAGATCCCACATGCCGCGGAGCAACTAAGCCCGTGAGCCACAACTGCTGAGCCTGCGCGTCTGGAGCCTGTGCTCCGCAATGGGAGAGGCCGCGACAGTGAGAGGCCCGCGCACCGCGATGAAGAGTGGCCCCCGCTCGCCGCAACTGGAGAAAGCCCTCGCATAGAAACGAAGACCCAACACAACCAAAAATAAATAAATAAATTAATTAATTAAAAAAAAAAATCAATTCTTAAAAAAAAAAAAAAAAGAGAGATTTTTCTCCTTAAGATTATATTCACTTACATCCTGTGTCCTCTATTCAATTTTTTCCTCCTTTCTCTCACACCGTATTTCTCCCCAATTTCCTTCCAATCACACTTTCTCCTATGGCTATGATTTTAGTCAAGTTTTTCTAGTCTCCAAAACAACTTTTCCCTAACCTAAGGTAACCTTTAAGAGCTATAAGCCTATCTATACTTTTGAGTTAATCACATCTTTATTTACTAAATAGTTCTAGAGATTGTATATTTCATTCATTTCCCCTACTTTTAACATCCAATCTAATTCTTAACCCTTTCCTATTTTGATCATTATTCACTCATCAAACAATCATTTCTTAATTCCCATTATGTTCTAAAAACCAGTGGTGGCTGGAAGAGCAATGAGATAGTCACAGGGTGGGAGGTAGTAAAAACAAGCTTTGTTATCATGATTCTATTACAATTTCTCCTTTAGAGGTCATTGATAATAGTGTAATTGTCACATCTAGCAGCCTTTATTCAGTTCATTGACTTGGTCTTTCTGGAACGTATGACCTAATTGACTCTTTCTTGACAATTTTTCCTACCTTAGTTTCCAAGAATGTAAATCTTACGGGGAATGCAGGGAACATTTTGGTGCACGCAAGGAACGAGATAAAAATAAAGTACCTAATACCAAACTCTTTGTCTCAATTCCCTTACCTGTACTGTTTTGATGTCTAGATTCTTGCAAAATAACAACATCAGATGTTCTCTCTGCCTCTTGACACAACTCTACTGCTCAGACAAGCTTGCTACTTGAATCTCAAATGATCCCCTTTATACTTTCATAATAATCCACAATTTACCCTGGCTTTGTCATTCTCTCATCTTACGAATTTCTAGAATACGTGGCCACAGAATTATCTTTTTTAAGTATGTTAATTGTCATGTCATATCCTTGCCTAACATTTTTATACTTTCCCAGTACCAAGAGGTTGTACTGCTGTAATTCTGGTTCTAGATGACACACTAGGAGATGTTAGACAAACTGAAACATTGACCTGACTGTTGTTGTGTAAAAACTGTTCATAATCCTCAATGTATATTTATAAATTTTTATTTTTTATAACTTTGGGAGAATTTGTGGAGGCAAAAAGTAGTAAACAGAACCAGATTAAGAATGTGATTTATGAGCTCTTAATAAAAGGCATAATAAAAACTTGTAAATTAAACAGAAAAAATGACTCTCTCTCTCTCTCTCTCTCTCTCTCTATATATATATAAAATTTTCCCCTTTCTGACATAAAATTACATATTTTCACCTCTCCTCACACCATGCTTGGCATGTATTAAATGATTAATACATATATTTTGGTTGCAATGAATACATAAATGAACAAATAATGTTATTGCATATCTCTTTTCAATACCTTGAGTAAAGTTGATAGTTTAGAAGAATGCTATCTATACACCCCCTAGACTACCACTGTGTTCTGTTGATGCTACTCATATGTATGTCCAAACTAGAAGCAGAGCTCTTGTTTAAACTCTCTCTTTGTTGAGGAAACAACTGGGCTCAAGATCAGACATTTCCAGTATTTCATTCAATGGCATTGATGAATTTTACTTCCACATGAGATGTTCTCCCTCTCCTTTCTAGTCAAATTATTACTTGTTATTTCTTTGGTATTTTAAGTTCCAGCTCACACGCTCTCAGTCAGTCTCCTTAGATCACTCCTGTGGAATTTTGTTTTTGCCTGTGTTGTAGAGAAATGAATATCTGGTTGGATTTGCAAAAGACATGCTTTTCCTAGCTTCATCACTTATTAGATGTGTTACTATAAAAAAACCCCATATTCTTATGAATCATATTTTTTATCTGCAAAATCGTAACATTTCCTTTTCTATGTAACAGTGAATGCAGGTGTTTTTGGTTGACCATCTGCATATGGGTGGCGGGGCGTGCAGGGGAGTAAAGTGTGCCATGTGGTTGCCAGATTATTGTCAAAAAATATATCTTCAAAATCTCTTCTTTCCAAAAACTGTGAGAAATAGTATTGATAATGACTTGCCCAAACTATGCAAGTACTGTGGCTTTGAATGCAAAAATTTATGCAAATAGACTTTGCACACAAAGGTCTTTCTTTGGGCCTCTGCCTTTATCCCCAAGAGTTGACCCTTTTTCATTGATAAGGATACATCAGTGGAAAAGTCTAAGCAGTATCTAAACAATTGAAATTATATCAAACATGTATTTAAACTAAGTTTATCCATTACCAAATTGTACCTTAACATTACATGATAAGTCTTTATAGAGGACTTACTCAATTTTTCTCACAGTCACCCTTTATTATAGAGGATGCCCATACACTTAACAAACATTTATTGATAATTTGCTCGGTGTCATACACTGTTTTAGCCACTAGCTATGCAAGATAAAAGTGAATGTCTGTTCTTAAGAGATGTATTGTTTAGTGGAAGAGTTAAAAAGTAACATTTAACTAAGTGCTGTGATAGGAGCATACACAAGGCTGCATATGAGGGGTAGACAGATAAATGTTTAGGATGCAGAATTGTCAATGCTCAGTGTCAGCAAGAATGAAGGACATAGAGAAAAAAGGAGCTTAAGATGAGTATCTTTTCTGGTTTAGATGATTATATGAATAGCAGTGCCATTTAGAAGAAAAATCTAGAAGTCACTGGGTCTAGATTTAGAGCTCAAAGGAGAGATCAGGGTTTGTGATAAGGATTTTTCCAGCACCACCATATAGATAAGTTTCCCAAAAGTACCATATTTTCTTCTGCCTCTTTTCTTCCACACACAAGGCAGATATCAAAGACATCAATTATTCCTACTGATCAGGAACATAGACTAAAAATCCTTAGTTTTAGCTTTCCAGATAGCACTGTAAAATTATTAAATTTGACAGATAAGATAAAACCAATTCCTTTTCCCTTTTCAAGCTAAAGGAATGATTTTAATAACTGCAGAGCAAATATAACTATTGGAAATATCAGAGGAACTAAAGCAAAATTTAAACCATAGCAAAATTAGAGTTGTGGCATAAAAGAGAAGTACTATAGATCAAAAATAATTGAAAGTACAGACTAGAGTTATATTGTTATAATATGAATCATATACTGTAGTCAAAATCATACCATGCAATCTTAGTATTATGAGACAAAAATTGACAGGTGTCAGTCCTATTTTCTTACTATAGTCTCTTAACAAGGTTACATTCTACTTAAAAAACAACTTAGATGATGCCTTGTATATTGGAAAAGTTAAAAAGCTAACTTTGCTAGCAAAGAAGAATGCTTTTACAGAGCACCGTGTAAATAATACTGTACTAGTTAAGGTTCTCCAGAGAAACAGAACCTGTGACATCTACATCTGTATCTGTGTCCCTATCTATCTATCTATCTATCATCTATCTATCTATCTATCTATCTATCTATCTATCTATCTATCTATCTACCTATCTATCTATCTATCTATCATCTATAAAATAAAGAGATTTGTTTCAAGGAATTGGCTTATGTGCTTACGGAGACTGATGAAGGACAGGTCAGTCTGGAAACTTTCAGGCAGGAGCTGATGCTGCAAATGTGAGAAAGAATTTCTTCTCCTTCAGATGAAAACAAACAACAACTCAGTTTTTTGCTCATTAGGCTTTTCAGCCAATTGGATGAAGGCCACCTACATTATCAAGGTAATTTCTTTAACTTAAAGTCAGCTGGTGGTAGTGTTAACCACATCTACAAACTATCTCCACGGCAACACCTGGATTAGTATTTGCTTGACTAACAGGTAACATAGCTTAACCAACTTGACACATGAAAATAACCATTGCAAATACTTTTGCTCACAATATAGAGAAATTGTCAGTTGTTTCAATGGTCTCAGTGTGTCCCTTGTTGTCTTGTAAACATGTTGTGGAATTGACACAGGACACGATATTCAAGAATGTGTCTGACAGGTTGCTGACACCAGTCTTGTTTTGCATACTCTGGGTTAAAACAGGGCCCAGAAACTTCGACTGTGTCACCTACTTAACTGGGACCCTAGGTTCAGTTAAGACCTGGTGGGAACTGTCACTATATGGTTCAGATGCATGGCCCAGGGCAGACCAAATGCAGCTCCTAGATGAAATGAGGATCAATACTCTCCTTCCCAGTTGAACCCTAACTTCAGGGCAGTTGGAAAAAGTCAGCGGTAAGAACTGGTTTGCTTTCCCCAGCCCCTCCGGGGAAATGGAAGAACTGAGATGGCGCCATGGCTGGACTCAGAAGCACAAACTTTTAAAAATGTTTGGCTTTTTTCTAATGCTTCACAGACATAATCTAATGTTTCTATATTCTGATGGTTGTTTCATTAAATGTAAATGCTGATTTATTTCTTAAGTTGAAAATACTCTGCTAAAATTGAGCACAAGCCAGTACAAAGTGTTTCTATAAAGCTACAGCGTTTATCTGTGTTAAAGATTTTTAAGTGTTTTAAGAGAAAGAGGAGTACGCCAAAGGAGGGTAGGAGACAGGAAGGGGATAGGAAGAATGGGAGAAGTAAATGCAGAAAGAAACGCTATATATTTCCAGTTAGTTGATTTTGTTCAATTCTCTTTATAACTTTCAAAACTATAATCAAAGAGCAAATATTATGTGCTATAGCACAGTGCTTAAATTGTTAATAATAGAGGAAAACTTTATTTCATCATGTTAATTGAGAAATTTAATTTTTTTAAAAGAATTCTCTCTCAGGATTTTAAAAAAACTATAAAATAGTGTATATTAACTAAATATGGTAAAAGGAATAGACCAGAACAGGGATAAGGGGGAAAAGACTAAAAATGGAAAACTGAGGCATTAATAATTATAATAAGCATTTTAATTATCATGTTGGAATAATTGTAATATCTAAGCACACTTGGAATATTTTATATCAAGGCAAAAGTGATATATAATATTCTCCATATTTCTAATGATGCCACAGAACCCCTGTAAAGAAATATTCCTCTGTAGGGAAGTTTGACCACCTACGTATTTGATACAAACAACAACACACACACAGAACCTCATACAAACAAAACCTGCCGTTCAAACTGACCCCATCAGAAATACTGTATTTGATTTACAAAACAGTATGAAGTATCCATTAGCTATAATTTTATATCACTTATGTAACTTATTTTTAAAGCAATTGAACCTGTATAACAAAAATTCATAACATAAATACAGCAGGATGTAATAAATAATTGTTGAGGATTTTGATAACAACTAAACCAATTGTGTTTTATAAAACCAAAACAAACTACAGGGAAAAATTAATTTCTAGTTGGTTTTTACAAACCAACCCTTATTTAAAATACCCTTATTTTAGGTAGATTTCAATATCACTTCATTGAGGATGATGTAAAATTAGCACTTTGACAATCTTGAAGAGAGAATACTTGCATTTTGTGCTAGAGATATATTCTTGAAGAAGTCTTGTAATTCAAAATTTATATCATTCAGAACTTATTTTTCTCCAGAGGAATAAATATAAAGTATGCAAGAGGCATTCCCAGAGCACATGAATCTACACACTTTCTGTGCTGATAATGGTGTGGATCTTGGATCCATATCACCAGCATTTTTTAAATCATCCTTGCCTGCTTAATATATAGGTTTTTAAATTATAAGCACTTCTGCTTTAGCGTTCTTTTAAAAATTGTTGCATCACCTCTGCATTTTGTAGAGTATACAATTCTAAATTAACCTCAGCGTGTGTCACGTTATTTACTTGGTCTCTTTTTTTTTTGGTACTGTTTTGTCACATGTAATTTCTGACTCACAATTAATGATTTTAGGAATGATTTTTATTAGGGACGTTAGCAATACTAAATAATGAATGCTTGGGTAACATTGATGCTGGATGTGAACATATTTTAAATCGTAAAAAATAGGTAAGAGTAAAATAACAGCACAATAGACACCGAAAATCACTCACAGAAAGAAACTTGGGCATTTAAGCAATAAAACTGTAGTCAAGATACTAATGTTGTCATAGATACTTGTTTCCCAGCTTAAGTAGACTGCCACTTGGCCATAGCTAAAACAAAATTCTTTTTTCCTGTCATATTTGAAGTTATGCAATTCTTGATGAATTTTTATAATTTGCACGTCTCATATTATTTCTATATTTGTGCATAAAAAGGAATCTTTATTAATACTTTTTCACACAGTATAAATTGTCCTAATTTTTCAAACTAGTTCTTAGAGACCTAAATTTTGTATCTAGTTTTTCATAAATTTAAAGCTGCTGTGAATTACCAAGGTTATATCATGATTGTATGTGTGCTATATGTATATATATATATATATGCTATATATATTGTATGTGTGCTGATTATTCATGCCTTGCTTTTATCTAATATGATCTCATATAAACATATATGAGCAGGTAAAAGTGATTAGAAATAAAGTTGACTTTGCTTTTTTTTTAAAATTTTATAGTCAAGAACCATGTTTGTCTCATAGAAATATACTACCAGTACAGTGCTTTGCATGTGAGAAATGCCTTAGTCGAGGTTACCCCCAGAAGCAAATTCTTAGGCAAGGGCTGAGTACTTGTTATTTATTTGGGAATGTTGACAGAGCCATGGAAAGTGATGCAGTGAGAGGAATGCAGGCAATAGGGGGTACATTTTTAAATGAACTTTGATGGTTGCTGGCCATAGTTCAACTCCACAGGACACTCTGGAAAACCGTGTGAAACATGTCTCAGAATTAGCATGGTCAAGGGTGAGGGGGCTAGGGTATTTATTCACTCACCTCCACCCTTCTGCTATTGTGTTGACCTGAAACAAATAGACTACCAGATATTTCTCCAGCAAAGATGGGTTTACTGGGGCTCAGCAGAGAATTGCTATTTGGGTCTGCAACCAGGAGGAGGCACGTGTAAGTCCCCACACAGCAAGGGAAGGAGAATGCTTTTACAGGGAGGAAAAGGAAGTTGAGAGCTCTCTAGTAAACAAAGAGTCCAAGGCTTTCACTGGCTGAGTCTTTGCTGGGAAAGAAGAGGAGTTGTTGGGCTCTGCTATTGCCTCAGGGCATGAGAACTCCTCCTTTTGGTCTCCCAATTCAATTTAATTGAAGTTTCTGTTTATTAATTTTTACAATTGATTATGAGGGGATTCAATCGGGGCATGTTATTTCTCAGGCACTCCCAATCCCCTGGACTCTTGGGCAAAGAGGGGTCCAGCTGTCTGCAGGCAGCTCTTCCACAAATCTGAGAAGTCATGCTTGTGAATGGAAATGTAACGGGGACTCATATGGGCCAAGTGCAGACTGAATCCATACAAAGAATAATCTGAAAACACTTAAACACATGAATCAAGTGGAATAATTGTGCAGTATTAAATGGCCAGTGCTAGAAAATGCAAACTGGTTTTTTAATTAAAAATTTTTTAAGAACTAAAGAAAAAAAGTATTCTTATGCAATTATACCTGCTCATTTCAACTTACAAAATATTGATTTAAAAACGTTTTATTTCTCTCTAGATTTTAATTTATAAATTTTCTCAAGTAATATTTATGTATCAATTATTCAGTTTAATAAACTAAGTTTTTAATGTTTCCATCTTACAAAAAAAAAGTAAATCTTATTTCTCCTCTTCTTTTTTAAGGGCTTATATCTTTGAAACTAAACTTTGAGCTTGTGTTTATGAAACATAGGGGTTAAACATAAAAGTTTTGGAGTCAAAGATGCCTGGGTTCGTAACCCTGTCAATTAGATGCTATGTGGCCTGGGACACATTACTTAATTTCTCTGACCCTTCATTTCCCTGTCAGAAAAATAAACAATACTTACCCCTCAGGATTGCTTTAAGGATTAAGTGAAATGAGATATGTAAAGTGTGCAGTACCTAAAATATGGTAAGCACTTATGGCACCCTAGATAAAATGAGTTCAGATAAAATGAGTAATGTGGGCTGGTAAACATGTAAAATCACCTATGATCTCTGAATTTTCAGGAAAATAGGACTTATGCAAGTGAGTGAAGTTTTACCCACTAATAATTACAGAGTTCCTGAAGGCCCCCATCCCCTGCTAAGGCAGTGTTACTAGATCTGATCTCTCCTAATTGGCATATAGCGAACAACAGAAGCCCCTGTATGATCATAAACTCAAGATTCTACAGATCACATCTCATGAAAAGTCATTGCTTAAGTTCCAGAAGTTTGACTTTTTAAAGAAAACATTAGACATACAGTGCTCTCTAAAGCAAAGTTCATTCCTGGCACTGGGTTACAGCTAGTGCAAATGTGATCTTTCATTTCCTATTTCAAGCAGACTCAGCGAGTTGTAGCCATACAGCCTATACATTCCAGAGATAAATAGGATCACCTATCTTAGGCCTTGTTTTACCTTATTTGTTAATCTCCCCACACAAGTATGAACCTAAAGTCTAGCTTACCACCGCCTCCGGATCTACTTTGGGCAATTATTGGGTTGGTCAAAAAGTTCAGTTAGTGAATATGTTGTTCAATAAAGTTCTTCATGAAAATGAAAAATGTGTCATTTATTTTTACTTAAAACTGAACAAACTTTTTGGCCAACCGAATACTTAAACTCTTGATGCCCTAGTTTCCCATCTATAAAAGTAATTATATTAAAATTTACCTATTCAAAAGACACATGCACCCCAATGTTCACTGCAGCACTATTTACAATAGCCAGGTCATGAAAGCAACTTAAATGCCCATCGACAGACGAATGAATAAAGAAGATGTGGCACATGTATACAATGGAATATTACTTAACCATAAAAAGGAATGAAATTGGGTCATTTGTAGAGACGTGAATGGACCTAGAGACTGTCATACAGAGTGAAGTAAGTCAAAAAGAGAAAAACAAATATATATTAACGCATATATATAGAATCTAGAAAAATGGTACACATGAACCGGTTTGCAAGGCAGAAATAGAGACACAGATGTAGAGAACAAACGTATGGACACCAAGAGAGGATAGTGAGGGAGTGGTGGAATGAATTGAGAGATTAGGATTGACATATACACACTAATATGTATAAGATAGATAACTAATAAGAACCTGCTGTATAAAAATAAATAAATAAATAAAAATTTAAAAAATAAAATAGAATGACTAGATTGGAATACATTTTAAAGATTAAATAAATAAATAAGATGATTTCCTGGAACATAAAAATAAATAAGTAAATAAATAAAATTCACCTAATAGTTATTTTAATGATTAAATTAATACATGTAGGTAAACCACTTAGAATAGCCTGACTTACAGTAAGCTTCTGAAAATATTTTATTTTAAGCAATTATTGGGCTGGCCAAAATCTTCGTCCGGTTTTTTCTGTAAGATGGCTCTAGTATAGCACTTAGTTGTCTTTAACTTCATTTGAAATGATTTTGTTAGATTGTGTGTGAAAGCTGTAATATCAACGTGCATTTAAACAAAGACTTATCAAACTTGGTGAATTTTTGTGTAGCCATTTTAATATTGAAGATGGAAGAAAAAAGCAACATTTTCGGCATACTACGCTTTATTATTTCAAGAAAGGTAAAAAAGCAACTGAAACGCAAAAGAAGATTTGTACAGTGTACGAAGAAGGTACTGTGACTGATCGAACGTGTCAAAAGTGGTTTGTGAAGTTTTGTGCTGGAGATTTCTTGCTGGATGGTGCTCCGTGGTCAGGTAGACCAGTTGAAGTTGACAGCGATCAAACCGAGACATTAATTGAGAAGAATCAATGTTATACCACGCGGGAGATAGCCGATATACTCCAAATATCCAAATCAAGCATTGAAAATCATTTGCACCAGCCTGGTTATGTTAATCGCTTTGATGTCTGGGTTCCACATAAGTTAAGTGAAAAAAACCTTCTTGACCCTATTTCCGCATGAGATTCTCTGCTGAAGCATAATGAAAAGTTCTGTTTTTAAAACAAACTGTGACGGGCGATGAAAAGTGGATACCGTACAATAATGTTGAATGGAAGAGATCGTGGGGCAAGAGACATGAACCACCACCAACCACGCCAAAGGCCAGTCTTCATCCAAAGAAGGTGATGTTGTGTATATGGTGGGACTGCAAGGGAGTCCTCTATTATGAGCTCCTTCCGGAAAACCAAACGAATAACTCCAACAGGTACTGCTCCCAATTAGACCAACTGAAAGCAGCACTCAACAAGAAGCATCCGGAATTAGTCAACAGAAAATGCATTAATCTTCCATCAGGATAATGCAAGACTGCATGTTTCTTTGATGACCAAGCAAAAACTGTTACAGCTTGGCTGGGAAGTTCTGATTCAACTGCCGTATTCCCCAGACATTGCAACTTCGGATTTCCGTTTATTTTAGTCTTTACAAAATTCTCTTAACGGAAAAAATTTCAATTCCCTGGAATACTGTAAAAGGCACCTGGAACAGTTCTTTGCTCAAAAAGATAAAAAGTTTTGGGAAGATGGAATTATGAAGTTGCCTGAAAAATGGCAGAAGGCAGTGGAACAAAAGGGTGACTACGTTGTTCAATAAAGTTCATGGTGAAAATGAAAAATGTGTCTTTATTTTTACTTAAAAACCGAAGGCACTTTTTGGCCAGCCCAATATTCTAATTATTATTTCCTATTAAGTTCCCACATCATTGATGGCCTACAACTCAGAAATCTTTAATTGAATATACTACAAAAGAAAAAGATAATCTGAGATTTACTGTGTATTAGCTCTTGAAATCAGAAATTTTTGTCCATAATATATTGGCTTCTTTGTATTAATAAGGTTGGTCTAGATTTCCCCAGTCTGTTGTAATCTCTCCAAGGTTTCTCCACCCCAGGGTTTACCTTATAAAAACCATTTTTATTGTTCCACTTCAAATAGGTTGCATATCTGTCATTGGCTTATGCTAAGGCTGACTTACAGAAAAACCCAGCAGTATGTTCCTCCTAACCTATGAAAAGATCTGTCTCTGAAGTACATGTTTCCTAGTCAAATTAAGTGATATAAATATTGGCAACCATCATATACACAAAGTACGGTGTTGCATGTTGCATCATCAAAACTAAAAGATCATGAGATTGTCATTCCTCACCTTTCTCCAGCTGGTACTTTGGGGGCTGCGAATTCTGAGAGCAGCCTCTACAAATCTTTCTTGCAGCATCAAATGCTGGATATTGCAATACTTTGCATGGAATAGGAAGCAGGTATCCTTTTCCAATACAACTTCAGTTAGGTACAAGGGTTTATATAGCTTAGTTCTTTTATAAAGTTCAATAGAATGTTAATAGCCACAAAGTATTGGGATCTGGGATTTAGATTTCATTATAATGGGACCAAATGGCATGCAGGAAACCCCAAGAGTCCTGTTCAGTTTTGTAGTACTTGGCATACCTTGCAGATGGTTTCCAGAAACTCATGTAATAGAAAATTAAGGAAGAATATGGCAGAGAGAAAAGTAATAAGCATATTGAAATTCTTTTTTCTCAAAATTTAAAAAATATTCAAGTCTTCTTTGTTAAGAACCTTTTGAAATCGTTGCCATAGATCTGAAATAAATTAAAACCAATCCTTACCTAAGCTCTGTTGTATTTAATTTTTTTTTTCAAAGTGATAGATAAGTACTAAAAAAAAAAGAATATAAGAATAAGCCTTGAAAATATTACAAGTTTCCCAGTCTAGCTAATAATGAATTAAAATTTTGAAGTAAAATTGTTCAAGACCTAGAATAAAAGCTGAGAACATCTAAATAAAACTTTAAACAAAATTCCCTATAGAAATTGGAAAGCATCAATATAAATATACCACCATCCCCTTGTGAGCCATAACTTTGATCCATATATCTTTCTGGGCACAAAGATGTGTAAAGCTTGTATAAGATTATGAACTTAAAAGCTTGTGTTACTGGAATAAAACTGTCTCTGCTTCTACCAAGAGAAGTCTAGAATCCCCAGACCCATCTTACTTTATATTCCCTGTGAAGACCACTTTTCTTAGTAGCTCTAGATCGGTATTGTCCAATAGAAACATAATGTGAACTACAAATAAAAGGCAGATATATATTTTAAATTTTCTAGTAGCCACCTTAAGAAATGTAAAAATAAACATAAAATTAATTTTAAAATATATTTATACTTAGACCAATCGATACAACAAAATAAATATAAAATATTAAAAAGGTATTTTATATAATTTTTCATACTAGCTGTTCAAAATCTGGTGTGTATTTACACTCACAGCACAATTCACTTTGGACTAACCACGTTTCAAATGCCCAGTAGCTACATCACTGTATTGGACAGCTCAACTCTACACCCATACCTTTAGCTGCCAGCTTGATATGGCCACTTGCATGAAGCATGGGCATCACAAACCAAACAGGTCTCAAACCTACAAGTACACAATATACATAAAAGTGCATATACATATTTCTGCTCCTCCGTTGGTGGTCAACATCATGATAAATGGTTGTGTATCTCCAGGTCCATTCTCTACTCCCTCTTGCTCCTGGTTTGATTCTGTCAATCTTTGACACCAATGGGAAGAAGCAGGGGAAGGTCAGTGTGTCTATTGCCCCCACCCTTATTGCTCCTTGGCAGGTTGCACTTTGACAGTGGCTGAACTCCTCTACCTAAGACAATAGCACCTTCTTGGTGCCCATCCCAGAGTTAGAGCTCTTGCCAGATTTAATAGCACCACCATCTTTCCTTACCCTTCAGGAGGGCAATATTGACTTTCTGTGTTGCTAGTTCCTAGGTGCTTTACCATCTCTTGTTGGATTCTTTTACTTTGCCCACATCTCTATAAATAGCTCCTTTATTACCCTCTCTGCAACTAATCCTTTGCATGTACCATCTGTTTCTTATCGTGACCCTAATTGATATAATGGTGCAAAATTTTACCTCGTATTTCTCACGACATAAAACTAATATCATTTTTGCCTCATTTCTGCCAAGTCAGCAGGCTATCTGGCCATTAATGGCTTTCTCCTAGTACTTTCCATATTTTCTCCCTGGACCCAGTCACTTTCTAATATAATTCGTCAAATTGTCTTCTGCTTCTTTGCCTGAACTAAAAACTGGATGGATTTTTCCCTCAAGATGCCACTTTTCTTACATCTACTTTTTTTTTCACCTACTCATATCATAGGATGAGAAGGCAAAGTCCACATTTTTATTTTTCATCTACCATTTTATTCATCATTCTTTGATTTATTCTTCCAGCTTCCATTCAGCAGATATTTATTGAGTACTAACTATATGCCAGACAAATTTTAAGAATAAGGAAAAATCAATAACCATTTATGTAAAATTCTCTGCTCTCACGACCTTATATAGTCCTAGGGAAGACACATAGTTAACAAGATAAATAATTATAGTATGTATCATGCTAAATAGTGATATTGCCACTTACACATTATTTCTCTTTAGCAATCATGCATGAACTTCCTCTTTTGAGGCTTATATCACCTAAATTAATCGTTTAAGAATTTCTGACAGGTTTACCCTATCACTTTCCATGACAATTTTGGCCTTGGACTCATAGCCCTCATCTTCCTACTCCATCTACTATTCTCAGTATCGTCCATATTAATGTGTGAAAGCCGATACACCGTCCACACTCAGAGTTCTTTGACCTTCTTTACAGCCCAGGTCTTTATTTCAATCCCTCTATGACAACCAAACTTCATGGGTACATTCAGTGCATCACAGAAGCACAAACAAATTCCATGTCTGATCTAGTCATATAACCTAACACCCTCTTACCTAAACTATTATCATTCTAGGACAACAACAGTTTTATTGTCACTATACTGTTCTTTATAACCAAAAATTTAAAACCCCTATATTCCTATGCACCATTGGCCACATAACATTTTTTCTTCTTTCTCTGTCCAGCATGGGCTGCACGTTTTCCTTTGCAAACTTTCTAGCTGACACTTTTAACTTTATCAATCCCAGCACCGCAGGGTAAACTTCTAAACCTTAATGAATGCAGATTAAATGTTTTCTTTGCCTCTACAACCAGATTTACATAAACACAGACTCATGCACAAACAGATGCACACACACACACACACACACACACACACAGATGCACACATACAGAACAGCAACCACAATCCTGCATATTTATTGTTAACCAAAATTTCATCAATGGAGACCTGATTGAAATAAAGAGGTGTCTCTTTGAGGTTTATTAAGACTGCAGCCCAAGCAATACAGATTCAAGAAACACTTGAATTGCGTTCCACTGGACTACAAAATGGAGGAGCTTATAAAGGCAAAAATCACAAGGCTGAAGTTAGTTATACGAGTTGCTTATCAAGAATTATAATTGGGGTAAAAATAAGGGTAGGGGATTAGGCATAAAATAAGCTACAAGGATATATTGTACAACACAGGGAATATAGCCAATATTTTATAATAACTATAAATGGAGTACAACATTTAAAAATTGTGAATCACTATACTGTGCACCTGTAACTTATATAATATTGTACATCAATTATACTTCAATTATATAAAAAGAATTGTAATTGAAGCTGGCAAGAAGTAAGGGTGTTTGTTAAGCAAGGATTGGTTGGGGTCTGAAATGGCTGCATAGTTACAAGGGGGGACAACCTTGAGACCACAAGGTTGCAGCTAGCAGATGTTGTTTTAAAAATGGCTGGTGTCCTTGGGTTTGATACAGTTCACAGAAAGTTCAAGTTCTCAGTGGTGCAGAGATACGTCTAAGACCAGATCCTCAGTGGCCTCCGAACTCCATTTTGCATGCCTGAACTATGATTTACTCCATTATGATTTCAATGCCATCATTATAAATCACAAACTAAATACTGCCTGTTTGTTTCTCTAAGTCTTTTTAGTTGACACATGAAATATTCAAGTAGTTTAGCTTTTTATTCAAGTCTCATAACTCTCATAATCCTCCTTGTTCATTGCTGATAATGACTCTCTACCCAAAAGGAGCTGAAGCTAATATGCATAAACTGCCTTATTTCTGCCCTGCAGACCTACATGCCTCATGCCCATGTTTACCTTCTCATCTCCTGTCTCTAAGGAATAGATAGTGCCAGTGGCTACTTCATCATCGTGCGTCCTAGATCGCACTATTCCATTTCTTATCTTTTCCTTCAAACCTTTCTTTCCCTTCAATTACCCATTCTCCCTCCTCTAACTTTCTAATTGACACTGCACTCAGCATATAACAGAGCTCAAGTTTGTTCCATTAAAATACAAACAGAACATGAGCAATTAAAAAGTCAAATAAGGAAAGGAAATAAATAACTTCTTATGTCTCATACTTTTCTGTTTCATATTTCTGGAATTTACCAGTAACTCAAAAAAGGAGGGGAGAGGAGTTTGAGGCATTAATCCAAGGTAGCAGTAAAAATGCTTCCTTCTCTATGATTGTCCAGGTAAAATTCTGGAGCCATATGAGTTAGGAACAAATTCCTTCACTCACAGTATTGCAAAATTGGGGAGAAACTGCCGAATTTCTCTAAACTTTCTTCTGGTCTTCTTATTGGAAAATGGGAAGAAAATAGTAGCTAAATAACTATGTTGATTATTCACTGTATAAAATGTGTAAGACAATATATCACATCTCAGCAATCAACAAATGTCATCTATTATTTTCATTACTGCCAGCCAGGCAAAATATTATTGAATGCTATCATAGCATTAATGACATTTAAGAAAACAATCTGGAGGCCTCCCTCTTTCTGCATTTTATAAACTAACGTATTGCATTAAATAACTACTTACCATTTAGTCCATACACCTATCCCTTTCAGGCACTATCAATTCAGTCTCAATTGCAAGATTTTTATTTTAAAAAAACAGGTTGGACATATTTTCTAAAATTAAATGCCATATCTTGTGTCCAAAATTGCCTAATGTCAAGCATGTGATTATATATTTAGATTTGACAATCAGTGGTACTCAATACCTGTGATTAAAGATGACATAAAGACAGCTTTGATTTGCCTTGTAAGGATTTATCAGAGAGAATACTGCAAGGCATCTAAAAGCAACACACTTATTTCCAGTGATTGATAGATGAAATGAAAGGTGATAGGAATTACCTTGAGGCACTGGTTTATTTAAAACATATCATTGTAGTTGGCATGACCTTGGAAGGCTACGAATACCGGTTCCTGAGGGTGTTTAATCAACTAGGAAATAGAAGCTTAAAATGGTCTCTTTGCAAATGTCAATTCCACCATACCTACTGATGAGTTTCACATTCAGTGTCTCAAGAGGACATGAGAAACCCCTGAAAAGATCTCTGCTGTGATCAAATTGATCAAATCACAACAAGTGTATATAATTAAATCTATTTTGAAGATTCAGTGGGAACTATGGAGGTTTGTGATTTATATAAGGAATTAATTCAAAAGCCCTCCATGGAATAACTTAGGTTAACTGGATCAGAATTGGGGAATACATGAGGCAGAATGAAATATAGAAAAGTAACTTTATGATGATAAAGTAAGATGTGAGAAAATAGAAACAAATGAATCAATCTTAAGAAAAAAGCATTTTTTGTGGTAAAGAGTGGAAACTGTCTAGAGGCATGAGAATGATAACATGTAGATCTGAAGAAGAGTTAACTCTGGAGACATGGAAAAGTATCAGAATCCTCCCTAAGACACTTCCATCAGGTCTTTATTAAATATGTTACATTCATACACACGTGTAAAATGATGATGTAGAAAATGACCATATGGGGCTGTGACTTTTTCAGGATCACTCAGTCAAATGGACAAACAGGATGGTACTGTCATTATATCAAGGGCAACAGTTTTCTCAGAGATCACTATATTGTTGAGCAGTGACACTAGCTGAGGCCACCCAAAGATCTAGGATTGTCAGAAAGCATATGTCCCGGCAAGAAACACTTGATAAAGTGACCCATTTAAAAAAGAAGCCTAGGGGGAGACCTTCAAGATGGCGGAGGAGTAAGACATGGAGATGACCTTGCTCCCCACAGATACATCAGAAATACATCTACATGTGGAACAACTCCTACAGAACACCTACTGAACGCTGGCAGAAGACCTCAGACTTCCCAAAAGGCAAGAAACTACTCACATACCTGGGTAGGGGAAAAGAAAAAAGAAAAAACAGAGACAAAAGAATAGGGACGGGACCTGCACCTCTGAGAGGGAGCTGTGAAGGAGGAAAAGTTTCCACACACTAGGAAGCGCCTTCACTGGCGGAGATGGGGATGGCAGGGGGGAAGCTTCGGAGCCATGGAGAGGAGCACAGCAACAGTGGTGCAGAGGGCAAAGCTGAGAGATTCCCACACAGAGGATCGGTGCCGACCAGCACTCACCAGCCCAAGAGGCTGATCTGCTCACCCGCCGGGACAGGTGGGGGCTGGGAGCTGAGGCTCTGGCTTTGGAGGTCAGATCCCAGGGAGAAGACTGGGGTTGGCTGCATGAACACAGCCTGAAGGGGGCTAGTGCACCACAGATAGCCGAGAGGGAGTCTGGGAAAACCTCTGGAACTGCCAGAGAGGCAAGAGACCATTGTTTCGGGGTGCGCGAGGAGAGGGGATTCAGAGCACCGCCTAAACGAGCTCCAGAGAGGGGTGCGAGCCGCGGCTATCAGCGCATACCACAGAAACGGGCATGAAACGCTAAAGTTGCTGCTGCAGCCACCAAGAAGCCTGTGTGCAAGCACAGGTGACTATCCACACCTCTCCTCCCAGGGACCTGTGCAGCCCGCCACTGCCAGGGTCCCTTGATCCAGGGACAAATTCCCCGGAAGAACACACAGTGAGCCTCAG
Source organism: Eschrichtius robustus (assembly GCF_028021215.1). Taxonomy (NCBI): domain Eukaryota; kingdom Metazoa; phylum Chordata; class Mammalia; order Artiodactyla; family Eschrichtiidae; genus Eschrichtius; species Eschrichtius robustus. Next base: position 74,106,513 of record NC_090827.1, read on the forward strand.
GCTGTTGCAATGTCACGCAGGCCTCTGGCGCTGCAGGTTCGTCCCACATTTCGTACCCCTCCCTCCCACCCCCAGCCTGAGTGAGCCAGAGGCTCCTAATCAGCTGCTACTTTAACCCTGTCTTCTCTGAGCAAAGAACAGATGCCCTCAGGCAACCTACACACAGAGGCGGGGCCAAATCCAAAGCTGAATCGAAGGAACTCTGTGAACATAGAAAGGGAAATTTCTCCCAGCAGCCTCAGGAGCAGCGGATTAAATCTTCAAAATCAATTTGATGTACCCTGAATCTCTGGAATACCTGAATAAACAACAAATCATCCCAAAATTGAGATGGTGGACTTTGGGAGCAACTGTAGACATGGAGTTAGCTTTCTGCATCTAATTTGTTTCTGGTTGTATGTTTATCTTTATTTAGTATTTAGAGTTTATTACCATTGGTAGATTTGTTTATTGATTTGGTTGCTCTCTTGCTCCTTTTTAAAAAAAATATATAGATTTTTTTTTTTTTTCCTTTTTCTTTTTTTGTGAGTGTGTATGTGTATACTTCTTTGTGTGATTTTGTCTGTGTAGCTTTGCTTTTACCATTTGTCCTAGGGTTCTGTCTGCCCGTTTTCTGTTTTTCTTTTTGTTTTTGTTTGTATAGTTTTTAGCACTTGTTATCATCGGTGGATTCATTTCTTGGTTTGATTGATCTCTTCTTTCTTTCTTTTTTTTTTTCTTTTTTTTATTACATTTTAATTTTTTTATTTTTAATAATTATTTTTTACTCCTTATTTTAACAACTTTATTTTATTTTATTTCTTTCTTTCCTTCTTTCTTTCTTGCTTTTCTTCTGAGCCGAGTGTCTGACAGGGTCTTGGTGCTCCTGCTGGGTGTCACGCCTGTGCTTGTGAGGTGGGACAGCTGAGTTTAGGACATTGCTACACCAGAGACCTCCCGGCTCCATGTAATATCAAATGGTGAAAGCTCTCCCAGAAAGCTCCATCTCAACGTTAAGAGCCAGCTCCACTCAACGACCAGCAAGCTGCAGTGCTGGACACCCCATGCCAAACAACTAGCAAGACAGGAACACAACACCACCCATTAGCAGAGAGGCTGCCTAAAATCATAATAAGGTCACAGAAACCCCAAAACACACCACAGGATGCGGTCCTGCCCACCAGAAAGACAAGATCCAGCCTCATCCACCAGAACACAGGCACTAGTCCCCTCCACCAGGAAGCCTACACAACCCACTGAACCAACCTTACCCATTGGGGGCAGACACCAAAAACAACGGGAATTATGAACTTGCAGCCTGCGAAAAGGAGACCCCAAACACAGTAAGTTAAGCAAAATGAGAGGATAGAGAAACACACAGCAGATGAAGGAGCAAGGTAAAAACCCACCAGACCAAACAAATGAACAGGAAATAGGCAGTCTACCTGAAAAAGAATTCAGAGTAATGATAATAAAGATCATTCAAAATTGTGGAAGTAGAATGGAGAAAATACAAGAAACGTTTAACAAGGACCCAGAAGAACTAAAGAGCAACAAACAATGATGAACAACACAATAAATGAAATTAAAAATTCTCTAGAAGGAATCAATAGCAGAATAACTGAGGCAGAAGAATGGATAAGTGACCTGGAAGATAAAATAGTGGAAATAACTACGGCAGAGCAGAATAAAGAAAAAGAATGAAAAGAACTGAGTACAGTCTCAGAGACCTCTGGGACATTAAACACACCAACATTCGAAATTTAGGGGTCCCAGTAGAAGAGAAAAAGAAAGGGACTGAGAAAATATTTGAAGAGATTATAGTTGAAAACTTCCTTAATATGGGAAAGAAAATAGTTAATCAAGTCCAGGAAGCGCAGAGAGTCCCATACAGGATAAATCCAAGAAGAAACACACCAAGGCACATGTTAATCAAACTATCAAAAATTAAATACAAAGAAAAAAATTAAAAGCAGCAAGGGAAAAGGAACAAGTAACATACAAGGGAATCTCCATAAGGTTAACAGCTGAATTCTCAGCAGAAACTCTACAAGCCAGAAGGGAGTGTCAGGATATATTTAAAGTGATGAAAGGGAAAAGCCTACAACCAAGATTACTCTGCACAGCAAGGATCTCATTCAGATTCAATGGAGAAATTAAAACCTTTACAGACAAGCAAAAGCTAAGAGAATTCAGCACCACAAAACCAGCTTTACAACAAATGTTCAAGGAACTTCTCTAGGCAGGAAACACAAGAGAAGGAAAAGACCTACAAAAACAAACCCAAAACAATTAAGAAAATGGTAATAGGAACATACGTATCAATAATTACCTTAAATGTAAATGGATTAAATGCTCCAACCAGAAGACATAGACTGGCTGAACGGATACAAAAACATGACACATATATATGCTGTTTACAAGAGACCCACCTCAGACCCAGGGACACATACAGACTGAAAGTGAGGGGATGGAAAAAGATATTTCATGCAAATGGAAATCAAAAGAAAGCTGGAATAGCAATTCTCACATCAGACAAAATAGACTTTAAAATAAAGACTATTACAAGAGACAAAGAAGGACACTACATAATGATCAAGGGATCAATCCAAGAAGAAGATATAACAATTGTAAATATTTATGCACCAAACATAGGAGCACCTCAATACATAAAGCAAATGCTAACAGCCATAAAAGGGGAAATCGACAGCAACACAATCATAGTAGTGGACTTTAACACCCCACTTTCACCAATGGACAGATCATCCAAAATGAAAATAAATAAGGAAACACAAGCTTTAAATGATACATGAAACAAGATGGACTTAATTGATATTTATAGGACATTCCATCCCAAAACAACAGAATACACTTTCTTCTCAAGTGTTCATGGAACATTCTCCAGGATAGATCATATCTTGGGTCACAAATCAAGCTTTGGCAAATTCAAGAAAACTGAAATCATATCAAGTATTTTTTCCAACCAAAACACTATGAGACTAGATATCAATTACAGGAAAAAATCTGCAAAAATTTCAAACACATGGAGGCTAAACAATATACTACTTAATAACCAAGAGATCACTAAAGAAATCAAAAGGGAAATCGAAAAATACCTAAAACAAATGAGAATGAAAACACAACCACCCCAAACCTATGGGATGCAGCAAAAGCAGTTCTAAGAGGGAAGTTTATAGCAATACAATCCTACCTCAAGAAACAAGAAACATCTCAAATAAACAACCTAACCTTACACCTAAAGCAATTAGAGAAATAAGAACAAAATAACCCAAAATTAGCAGAAGGAAAGAAATCATATAGATCAGATCAGAAATAAATGAAAAAGAAATGAAGGAAACAATAGCAAAGATCAATAAAACTAAAAGCTGGTTCTTTGAGAAGATAAACAAAATTGATAAACCATTAGCCAGACCCATCAAGAAAAAAAGGGAGAAGACTCAATCAATAGAATTAGAAATGAAAAAGGAGAAGTAACAACTGACACTGCAGAAATACAAAGGATCATGAGAGATTACTACAAGCAACTATATGCCAATAAAATGGAAAACCTGGAAGAAATGGACAAATTCATAGAAAAGCACAACCTTCCAAGATGAATCAGGAAGAAATAGAAAATATAAACAGATCAATCACAAGTAATGAATTAAAACTGTGATTAAAAATATTGCAACAAACCAAAGCCCAGGACCAGATGGCTTCACAGGTGAATTCTATCAAACATTTAGAGAATAGCTAACACCTATCCTTCTCAAACTCTTCCAAAATATAGCAGGAGGAACACTCCCAATCTCATTCTACAAGGCCACCATCACCCTGATACCAAAACCAGACACAGCTGTCGCAAAAAAGGAAAACTACAGGCCAATATGAATGATGAACATAGATTCAAAAATCCTCAACAAAATACTACCAAACAGAATCCAACAGCACATAAAAAGGATTATACACCATGATGAAGTGGTTTATTCCAGGAATGCAAGGATTCTTCAATATATGCAAAACAATCAATGTGATACACCATATAAACAAATTGAAGGATAAAAACCATACGATCATCTCAATAGATGCAGAAAAAGCTTTCAACAAAATTCAACACCCACTGATGATAAAAACCCTCCAGGAAGGAGGCATAGAGGGAACTTACCTCAACATGATAAAGGCCATATATGACAAACCCACGGCCAACATAGTTCTCAATGGTGAAAAACTGAAACCAATTCCACTAAGATCAGGAACAAGACAAGGTTGCCTACACTCACCACTATTATTCAACACAGTTTTGGAAGTTTTAGCCACAGCAATCAGAGAAGAGAAATAAAAGGAATCCAAATCAGAAAAGAAGAAGTAAAACTGTCACTGTTTGCAAATTACAAGATATTATACATAGAGAATCCTAAAGATGCTACCAGAAAACTACTAGAGATAATCAATGAATTTGGTAGAGTAGCAGGATACAAAATTATTGAGATGCACAGAACTCTCTTGCATTCCTATACACTAATGATGAAAAATCTGAAAGAGAATTTAAGGAAACACTCCCATTTACTATTGCAACAAAAAGAATAAAATACCTAGGAATAAACTTACCTAAGGAGACAAAAGACCTGTATGCAGAAAACTATAAGACACTGATGAAAGAAATTAAAGATGTACAAACAGATGGAGAGATATACCATGTTCTTGGATTGGAAGAATCAACATTGTGAAAATGACTATACTACCCAAAGCAATCTACAGATTCAATGCAATCCCTATCAAACTACCAATGGCATTTTTCACAGAACTAGAACAAAAAATTTCACAATTTGTATAAAAACACAAAAAGACCCCGAATAGCCAAAGCAATCTTGAAAAGAAAAACAGAGCTGGAGGAATCAGGCTCCCAGACTTCAGACTATACCACAAAGCTACAGTAATTAAGACAGTATTGTACTGGCACAAAAACAGAAATATAGATCAATGGAACAGGACAGAAAGCCCAGAGATAAACCCACACCCATATGGTCACCTTATTTTTGATAAAGGAGGCAAGAATATACAATGGAGAAAAGACAGCCTCTTCAATAAGTGGTTCTGGGAAAACTGGATAGGTACATGTAAAAGAAGGAAATTAGAACACTCCCTAACACCATACACAAAAATAAACTCAAAATGGATTCGAGACCTAAATGTAAGGTCAGACACTATAGAACTCTTAGAGGAAAACATAGGCAGAACACTCTATGACATAAATCACTGCAAGATCTTTTTTGACCCACCTCCTAGAGAAATGGAAATAAAAACAAAAATAAACAAATGGGGCCTAATGAAACTTAAAAGCTTTTGCACAGCAAAGGAAACTATAAACAAGATGAAAAGACAACCCTCAGAATGGGAGAAAATATTTGCAAATGAAGCAACTGACAAAGGATTAATCTGCAAAATTTACAAGCAGCTCATGCAGCTCAATGTCAAAAAAATAAACAACCCAATCCAAAAATGGGCAGAAGATCTAAATAGACATTTCTCCAAAGAAGATGTACAGATTGACAACAAACACATGAAAGAATGCTCAACATCACTAATCATTAGAGAAATGCAAATCAAAACTACAATGAGGTATCACCTCACACTGGTCAGATTGGCCATCATCAAAAAATCTACAAACCATAAATGCTGGAGAGGGTGTGGAGAAAAGGGAACCCTTTTGAACTGTTGGTGGGAATGTGACTTGATACAGCCACTATGGAGAACAGTAAGGAGGTTCCTGAAAAAAACTAAAAATAGAACTACTATACAACCCAGCAATCCCACTACTGGGCATATACCCTGGGAAAACTATAATTCAGAAAGAGTCATGTACCACAATGTTCATTGCAACTCTATTTACAATAGCCAGGACATGGAAACAACCCAGGAGTCCATTGATAAATAAATGGATAAAGATGTGGCACATATATACAATGGAATATTACTCAGCCATAAAAAGAAATGAAATTGAGTTATTTGTAGCGAGGTGGATGGACCTAGAGTCTGTCATACAGAGTGAAGTAAGTCAGAAAGAGAAAAGCAAATACAGTATGCTAACACATATATGTGGAACCTAAAAAAAAAAAAAAGTTCTGAAGAACATAGGGGCAGGACAGGAATAAAGATGCAAACGCAGAGAATGGACTTGAGGACATGGGGAGGGGGAAGGGTAAGCTGGGACGAAGTGAGATAGTGGCATGGACTTATATATACTACCAAATGTAGTAAAATAGGTAGCTAGTGGGAAGAAGCCGGTGCTTTGTGACCACCTAGATGGGTGGGATAGGGAGGGTGGGAGGGAGACGTAAGAGGAAGGAGATATGGGGATATATGTATATGTATAGCTGACTCACTTTCTCATAAAGCAGAAACTAACACACCATTGTAAAGCAATTACACTGCAATAAAAATGTTAAAAAATAAAATAAAATAAATTTTTTTTAATTAAAAAAAGGAAGGCTAGTTGTTGGTTATACATGTATTCTATAAACAAGTCTTTGATTACTTAGGCTTTGTGGTACTGTGGCTTTGGAACAATGCTAGGGAGGGGATATAGAGAAGAAAAATGTAAACCCTGCATGTGGTAGTTAGGATAATGCCTTCCACCGAAGATGTCCACAGCCTAATACCCAGAAGCTATGAATAAGTTACCTTACATGGCAAAAGAGACTTTGCCAATTTGATTAAAATAAGATTCTTGAGATGGGGAGATTATCTTGGATTATTCAGGTGGGCCCAGTGTAATCACAAAGACCTTATAAGGGAAAGAGGGAGGCAGGAGAAACGCAGTCAGAAAGACATGATGACAGAAGCAGAAGTAGGAGTGATGTGCTTCAAAGATGAAAGACGGCACCATAAGCCATGACATGAAGAAGCCCTCTAGAAGATGAAAAAGTCAAGAAAATAGATCCTCCCTATACACTCCAGAAGGAATGCAAGTCTGCCAAAAACCTTGATTTTAGCCCATAAGATTAATTTCAGACTCGTGACTTCCAGAACTGTAAGATAACAAATCTGTGTTGTTTTAAGCTACTAAATTTGTGGTAAATTGTTACAGAAGCAACATGAAATTAAGAAACTGCTCAAAAGAAATGTATAGTCAATATATTATATACAGAAATTATTCAATAATTACAATACAATATCAGGAGCATTACAGAGTTTTTTAGACACCAGTGGAAGTTCAGAGAAAAGACATCGAACTTTCATTGCTTATGGAAGACTTTCTGAATAAGTAGTTATTGTTAATTTTGTAAGTAGAAATTAACCAATATCCTTAGCCAATATCACTGCTTGTTCTTCAATCATGCCACTCCCAATGCCATCTTTCTAAAATATAAATCTGATCACATTATTCCCACATTTATCCCTCAGTAGGTTTCTATTGCCTATAGTTCTGATATTTTTTTAAATAAACAAGTTCCCCTCAATTTATCTCTCTAATCTCTCACTTTACTGTAAACAACAGGGAAAAAAAGGCACCACCTTCGACACTTTGCTTGAAATCTCCTTGGCTATATAATCAACTCCACCATTTGTCACTTCTGCTTTGCACATAATTGTAGGAGACATTTTCCTTAAATTGTCTGTGACTATGAAACAAGAACCATAGCCTCCAGTTTCCAATAACATGTTCCTTCTGAGCCCTTAGTAGTAACAAACTATAGTCCAGATTTCTACTAAAAGCCTTTTCAAGGCGATTTAGGCTTTCTCTACCATGCTCCTCAAACTCCCTCAAACCTCCATACCTTCGCAAGTTCCAAAGCCACCTCCACACTTTTAGGTATTTGTTACAGAAGCACCCTGCTTTGGGTACCAAAATTGCTGTCAGTTTTCTATTGCTTAGTAACAAATTTATCTCAGATACAGTAGCTTAAAACAACACACATTTATTATCACCTAGATTCTGTATGTCATCTGTCAAGTCTTGGCTGCAACTTCTGCTAAGGATCTCAAAAGGCTGCAAAGTGTTAGGCTGTGCTCCCACCTGAATGCTGGACTGGAAAATAATCAGCTTTCAAACTCATTCAAATTGTTGGCAGAATTCATTTCCTTTCAGCTGGCTGTAGGCTGGAGTTTGCTCTCAGGTCCTTGAGGCCACCAACAGTCTCATGCCTCGTGGACTTTCTAAACACAGACACATACTTCACCAAGCAAATAAAAAACTCTAATCTGCTAAAATGAAGGTTTATATAGCATAACATGATCCCAGGGATAACATCCAATCACCTTTCCTATATTCTATTGCTTGGAAGCCATAGGTTTTGCCCACAATCAAGAGGAGAGTATTATACCACAAGTTGACACCAGGGGTTGAGAAATCTTAGGGTCTGTCCATCACAGATAATATCCAACTTCTCTATAGTAATACAAGCATTCGTAATGTATCCTTGGACTGACTTTCCCTCAAGGGTCAAGGAAATGATTCCCCAGCCTTTTGTTTTTTAATTACCAAAAATATTCTTTCATTTAGAATCCTCAATATTGTCGTTTATAATTTTGACTTTAAATGAGTACATATGTGTTCTTTTGTGGCAAAGTAGTATGGTAGAAATAGCTTTGATTATGAATTAAAACTGTCAGAATTATTAGGTGGATTACTGACTTGTCTATAGCTCCTTTTTATTTTCTTATATACCGTGAGCCAAACCATTTTAACTCTCTGAGCCTAAGCTGCTTCATTGGTAGAATCAGGATAATCAACAAGTTATGAAAAACTGTGTATGTATATACATAACTATATATATGCATATATATAATGTATATACATAAATTAATACACATATCCTTTGTAAACTTTAAAGTTCTGTGCATATACTGATTCAAATAACATTTGTAATCATGATATTAATTTTAAGGTATGACCTGTGAATGTTGCCTCAATTGCTAAAGTCTTTGGAAATTCTAGAAAGATAAACTAGATAAGTGTTTTGTTTCATTACTTTATTTATTATTGTTATTTTTGTCTCATTACTTTTCAAAAAGATTTTATTCAGCAATCATCTATTTTATACAAACCTATTTCATCTAAACACAATTCCTCCTCTGAAGCTTTTGCCCAACATCCTTTGGTTTTCTCTGATTTTCTCCTAAATATGCAGTAATATTAATGGCCCCTATTCTCTCTAAATGGTAGTTTACCCTAATAGAACTAGTTTATAGATAGTCAAGTAAAAATATTTTTTTCTTTATCAGCCTTTCAGTTCAATCTTATGTTCAATCTTTATGTGTTTACTTTAATTATATTAATTAGCATTAATTAGCGCAGATTTTTTTCTTTTTAGCTCTTCAACTCAAGCCCATTCTCAGGTGTTAAAATCCCTAAGAGTATTTAGCTTGTAGTACTGCAGGTTTCAACTGTCTTCAACTTTCCATTATATTATTGTACTTTAATTAATATGATGATAATAATAATTATATATATGCATACTTATAAACATATTTTCTATTTTTATTTTAAGGAGCACTATATTTGAAAGAATTACCACAGCAAAAATGATTCCAGATGACACAAAACCAGATTTTTATTGTCACACAGAGTAAATCAATTGGTTTCTATTGAATGAAAGTTTAGCCCCCCAGAAAATGGAACGCTTAAGAACATGAAAAGGTAGGACTCAGGAGGGAGAAGTATTTTTATCCACATTAATGTATTTTCCTAAAGCAATACCTGAAGTAATTTTAAAACTTCATTTATAGCCATGAATGGTTTATTTTATAACAAAATTTAAAATATGACTGTGGATTTCTTATTTGTTTAATTGAAATGTACTGTGCATTCCCTCTGAAAGGCTTAATTTTGACCTTTCTAAATACATAATTTCCTTCCTGTGTTGAATAGGAATTCTCATCATTTATTTAGATTCTAATTTTGCTATTTCTTCTCATTATATTTAGCCCAGAAACCTACTTAAAACATAAATTTATATAAATAGTAGAACTAACATTACTTTCTCCCTTTATATTTATTTTCAGATTTGAAAGATATTAAAGAAAAGTGTAGACATTTGATACCCTTACATACAAGTCATTGACCTCTCTAAGAATTACTAAGGAATAATGACAAGATAAAGAAGTGGTAAATATTTAGATTCTGAACTCTTTCAACTATAAGATGTTAAGGTAAGTATTTTTTAAAGAGTGTTTGACAAATGTTTTAAAATTATATTGCCCTTGTAAGATACTGTAATGATTATTGATGACTTTCGGCCCTCTTCAAATGGTGGGGAATTCTTCACACTAAAGCTTTATTCTTAATGTTTCAAATACTTTCCCAAACCTTTTTCTCTTGTTTAACATTTATGGGACACCTGTTACCTTCAGGCAGCTAGGAAATCAGGTCACTTGCAAGACAGGAAATAAATCAGACAAAGGACAGCTACAAATGCAATGGTGGACTCAAAATGGAACTAGTAACAATCAGCTAACTTTTCCACTTATAGAGTTTCTCAACATTTATTAGCAGATATTTATTCCACAGGTATTATCAGCTTATAATTATAGTTTTAGCAGTAAGATTTTTTTGTCAATTGAGTATATTTGATTATAAAATATATCAAGTAGTGAATCAGTAAACATGTATTTATTCAATAAATATTTGAAGAGATGCAAATGTGCACAACTTAATGGAACAAACAATAAGATCAGAACTGAAGATGAATAACATCTAGTCTATGCTCTCAAAGGATGTATAGCCTAGTTCTGAAGATATCTATGCATAATTATAATAAACATCAAAATACAGTTAGTGGGGTAAAACGATATAAATAAAACCATTATAGTCATTCAAAAAGAGGGAAAAAAAACATTTTTTTGCCCAAGATCAGAGAAATCTTCTTGAGGAAGGTGGCATTCTGTTATGCCTTGCGTGGTAATAATTTTTGTTCTTTTACGTAAATGTTAAGTGAAACCAGTCGATGTACCCAACAATGATATTAGAGTTTGTGTAAAGCAGGAAGGAGAGCTAACATTTACTGAACACCTTCAATGAACCAAGTGCTATTTTGAGACCTTTCTTAGTTTTTTATTGTGGTATAACAAATTATCACAAATATAGTGTCCTAAAGCACCACAAATGTATTACCTCGTGGTTCTTTTCGTCAAAAGTCCAACTTGGCTGGCTGGGTTTTTCTTAGGATATCATAAGGCTGAAATCAAAGTGATACCTGCTCTGGGCTCTTATTTGTAGTCTCTGGAAAGAATCTTCTAAACTTATTCAGGATATAGGCAGAATCTAGTTCCTTGGGGTTGTAGATCTTAAGTCCCTGTTTCCTTGCTGCTATCAGTCAGGGGCCACTTTCCGCTTCTAGAGGCCTTCTGTATTCTTCTCATGTAGCCCCCTCCAAGTTCAAAGCAGCAACAGGGTATTGAGCCCTTCTTGTGCTTCAAATCTCTGACAGCCCCTTCTGCTGTATCCGTCTTCCTCTTCTGCCTTAGTCTTCTGCCATCACCAAGAGAAATTTCTTTGATTAAGGGCTTATGTGATTAATTTAGGCCCATCTGAATAATTTCCGCTTTTTTCAGATAAATGGTGCCATGTAACACGACATAATCATCGCCTTTACAGGTCCTGAGAATGAGGACTTGTCTGATTCCAATGTTCAGGTTTGAAATTCCACTGACTATAAATTAGTCATGTTCAAAGGTGTGAAAATAATGTAAACCCCATACTTACCAAGTCAGAAATGTAGCATTTATCAAATAGGCTGCTTTAAAAGAAAATTGTGGTTCTGAGCTATTTCAAAATTAAAATCCCTGATGATAACACCCTGAAGAAGTTTCATATCCATAGAGAGGCACATCAAGAGAAAATGGGCACTCCAAGGGGATTCATGCTAGACCTACCAATGCAGCCCTCTGTTGCCCAGAAGAACAGAGGGGCACCTGGGATTCCCCAGACCCACTCGTTTATCCACATGGGCGATTACAGCATGGACATGATACCACAAGACCAAGTTGATCAGAATTTCAGGACTCCTGATGAACATAACAGCCCCAGAGAATCTTTAGCCAGACCCTTTATCATCCTGGATGATTCCAGAATGAACTTGGTACCACAGAATCCAGCTGGTCTCACACCAAAAAGAATAAAATACTTAAAGATAAACTCAACCAAAGAAGTGAAAGATTTGTACAATGGAAACTACAAAATGTTGCTGAAATAAATTAGAGAAGACACAAATAAGTGGAAAGACATCCTGTGCTCATAGATTGAAAGACTTAATATTGTTAAGATGTCAATACTACTCAAAGCAAGCTACAGATTTAATGCAATTCCCGTAAAAATCCCAAAAATGGTGGTTTTTTCAGAAATAGAAAGCTCCGTCCTAAAATTCATGGAATCTTAAGAGACCCTTAATAGCCAAAACAATTGTGAAAAGAACAAAGTTGGATGTCTCAATACTTCCTGATTTCAAAATTTAGTACAAAGCTACTGTAATCAAACAAAATAGTACTGGCATAAAGACAGACATACAGACCAACAGGAAAAAATAGAGAGCCCAGGTACATGCCCTGAAATACCTGATCAAATAATTTTTGACAAGGATGCCAAGACAATTCAATGGAAAAGACTGTCTGTTCAACAAATGGTGTTGGAAAAACTGGATATCAACGTGCAAAAGAATGAAGTTGGATTCTTAGCATATGTAAAAATTAACTCAAAATGGATTAAAGACCTAAATATTAGACCTAAACCTATAAAACTCTTAATAGAAAACACAAGGGAAAAGCTTCATGACACTGAATTTGGTAATGATTTCTTGGTTATGACACCAAAAATAGTGGTAACAAAAGTAAATATAGATAAATTGGACTGCATTAAAATTAAAAACTTCTGTGCATCAAAGGACACAGTCAACACAGCAAAAAGGCAACCTACCTAATGGGAGAAAATATTTGCAAATTATTTATTTTATAAAGGTTAATATCCAGAATATATAAAGATCCCCTATATCTCAACAAAAACACAAACAACCCATAAAAATGGGCAAAAGTCTTGAAAAATATTTCTCCAAAGAAGATATACAAATGGCCAAGAAGCACACGAAAAGATGTTCCATTTCACCAAGCATCAGAGAAATGCAAGTGAAAACCACAATGAGATACCACCTCATACCCAATAGGATGGCAACTATTAAAAGAACAGAAAATAACAAGCATTAGTGAGGATATGGAGAAATTGGAACACTTGTGCACTGTTGGTAGAAATGTAAAAAACTGCAGCCACTATGGAAACAGTATGGTGGTACCTCAAAAAATTAAAAGTAAAATTTCCATATGATCCAGAAATTCCGTTTCTGGCTATATACACAAAGGAATTGAAAACGGGGACTTGAACAGACATGTGTACATCCATAGCAGCATTATTCACAATAGCCAAAAGTTGGATGCAACCCAAGTGTTCACCAACAGATGAGTGGGTAAACAAAATGTGGCATACACATACAATGGGACAGTATTCAGCCTTATAAAGGAAGGAAATTCTAATATACAATACAGTATGGGTGAAACTTGAGGAAATTGTGGTATATATTGATAATAAGCAAGTCACAAATAGGCAAATATTGTATGATTTTACTCATATGAGGTATCTAGAGTAGTCTGATTCATAGAGACAGAAAGTAGAAGGGTGGTTACCAAGGGGGATATGGGGAATGGGGAGTAGTTGCTTAATTGGTATAGAGTTTCAGTTTTGCAAGATGAAAAGTGTTCTGGAGGTTGTTTGCAAACAATGTGAATATACTTAATACTACTGAACTGTACACTAAAAAATGGTTAAGATAGTAAATTTTCTGTTATGTATTTTACCACAATTGAAAAATACATATGATTTTTTAAAAAGTCCTTGATGATTTTTAAATAGAGTTTATCTACTGTTATACTCTTGTTTAAGGTAATGTACACACACACACACACACACACACACACACACACACACACACAAGACGTATGAAGTGTAAAAATGGAGCCATCAAGGAGAAATCTATTCTTAATTTTATAGGAGGATCTGGAAATTTCTGAGGGAAAGTCAAAGTTGAATTCATTCAATATTGCTTTCACATAGGCTATTTATTGGTTTATATAAATATAAACATCATCCAAATGTTTACTCATGTGGTACCAAGCACCTGCATATTTGGAAACATGCTACAGACATTTCTTCTCACTCCCCTTGGATTGATAGGTAGACACAAAACACATTTCAATTTTCTCTTCAAGAGTTTGTCAGACTATACTAGAAGATCTATACTCAGAGTATTTACATTTTACTTAAATGCCATGACCCTATTTCTTTTAATAAAAATTTGTTGATCCTTAAGAATATATAATTCTGAACCAAACTAATTTTCATTCAAGGACAGAATGCATGTGTACATATGTTTTAGGAGCATTAAAATATTAGAGAGGATACTATAATTTATAATTATGTAACATTGATTATCTCAAGAGAAAGAAATTGGAAATGTAGGTTTGGGATAAAGAAGGCATATATTATTCATGTTTTCATTATATACCTCTTATTACAAGTATTAACTTTTTAAAGAATCCATCACAATATGAAAAAACTCTTATTCAAATTATCCTTTTATCAACACTATACTTCTTTTTGATAACAATGTCTATATTTTCTGGAAAAAAAATTTGTCTTTAATTCAAATGCAGAAATCCCTCAACAAGATCTTTACAAGTAGAAGACTTACATAATTTTTATACTTTGGGTTATTTCTCTACAAATGAATTGAGTCTGTTCCTATTGTGGTGGCCTTCAATAAGGTATTTAATTTAAAACTCAAGAAAGCTCAAATGTTCAAGTAATGTAGAAGTTCGAGCGTAATAACAGTTGATCTGGCCTTAATTTTAGCTGGATTAAAGGCACTGGAAATCTAGTCATTAATAATGACAATAGTATTTTGTATTTCTGAACCACTTTAAACTTTACCGAGTCATTTATTTTCATTGTATGTATAGAATGATCCTTGTAGTTTCTGTCATCATCCGTGTCTCTGTGATGAAAAACCTGATAATAAGATGTTGGATAATTTACCAAAAGTCAAAGCTAGTGTGTGTCAGGGTTGAGAAGAAATTCAGAGGCATTTGAATCTAATTCTAGTTTCTTTTTCTTGCTTCTGTCATATTTCAAAACTACATAGATGGCCATTTGTTGGGTTTTTGTAGCAAACTCTAATTTGCCAGTCTTTCCTTGATGCTCTGTCCCAGAAAAGGAAACTTGTTCTTTCTTCTGACAAGGTGGCATGCTGCCATTACAACATCCTTTAATAAATAAACACGTCTATTCAATGTCACAACAAGTTAGAAAGTACTTATTTCTGTTCAGTGAGCCGGATGAAATCAATAATCACCAGGGAGTTGCCACTATAATTCATTAAGGCCGTTCACTGGGCCTCAGTAATCAGAGCAGAGAATGGAGCCAAAGTCTGGATTCACTAGGGAGAGAAGGTTAGGATCAAATGTCTCAGCTCAAGTGAAAATAGTATCTAGTAATCATTGCATCACAGCTTTTTACACTTCAAAGAGCTGAATTTCCTTCTCAATAATGGAAGAAATGGTTCCAAAATCACCCACTAATTTTGAGAATTCAACCTAGCATTTTAAAAAAGAAAAAGAAAAAAATAAAGTCAACAGAAATAATGGCAATGGTTTTTGAGAAATACTGTGATATTCTGGTCTTTTTGGTCCCCAGGTCTACATCATTGATCACAACTCGACAGCTTGTTTATTTCACAACTTACTACATTCGGATTCCTGTCTCAAAGTCTCCTTTACTCTTCTACTTCAATGTTGAAGGCTGCAGGGCACATTCTTTGGTTATCTGTCTTCTCCATATCTAAATTCATTTTTCTTTTAGTTTCATAGTTTTAAATAACATTCAAATGTCCAGGAATCCTGAATTTATGTCTCTATCCTAGATTGTTAGCTGTGTTCTTTACTCAGATATCCGATTTGACACCACAAATTGACAATTCCATTTGGATGTCTTAAAAACATTTCAGGGGCTTCCCTGGTGGTGCAGTGGTTGAGAATCTGCCTGCCAATGCAGGGGACACGGGTTCGAGCTCTGGTCTGGGAAGATCCCACATGCTGTGGAGCAACTGGGCCCGTGAGCCACAACTGCTGAGCCTGCGCATCTGGAGTCTGTGCTCCACCAACAAGAGAGGCCATGACAGTGAGAGGCCCATG